>NC_138049.1:35101368-35238868 GCF_964194185.1 Rhinolophus hipposideros | reverse complement strand
CAACATCACAAAATGTTACTTCCCCTCCTCCTCTTCAAAGATTTATTTTTGACATTTTATAAAGCAAAATGTATACACAGCCTGATGCAACCAGAAAAGCAACTTAGAAGGGTGAAAAGAAAAGGATGACTCATTAATAAACAGCTATTTAGAGAATTATAATTAAGTTTTTTTTTCTTCATTAGCACATGTAGACTGCTAGAGGAATGAGTGTAATGGTAATTGCAGGACTCCAGGGTTTCACACTCTCATAGGTAGAAAAATATATAAAACTGAAGTAATTAGGAGGTATTTCAAGAAGTGTCATCTTTTTTCATAGTGTAAAAACTAGGCATTTTGCAGCAAAGTAGCTACATCGATACCATAGGGACACGCTGTCCCTTTCCACTCTGACAGAAAAATCTCTAGTGACAGGTCCTCAAATCTTTTATTTGAATCACAAGTGAGAATGAGTTTGGTGCTCTCAATTAGTCCCAAGAGGGGAACTAATATCACACAATTTGGCACAGTCTGAAATTGCTCCTGAAGAGATCTGTAGCTAGCTAGACACTCGGAAGGGCTGTGACCCTCCTGGGGGTACATTCCATACACTAGATTCATCAGGCAGCCTGCAAAATGGATGATCTCGAGATTTTGCACTCCGATTTTACGAGCACTAAAATTAATCCATTAAGCATTTTGTATACCCAGACCCCCACTACTTACTTTTTAACGCATTTATATAGTATGTTAACTGTGGCATCATAGTGTGCAGCATAATGAGTTCAATTCTTCTTGTCTTTTTGCTTCCTGTTTCCTTCTTTTCAACGGGAAAAAAACGGAACAAAGATAGCTAAGTTTCATATTGCCCAATAGCCAAATAATTAGTACTAGCAGATATCTTTTCTGTTTGTATTTCCTCAGAAAATATAAAGCTAGAAGCACAGTTTTGAAAACCAAGATAGCAGAATATTATCTAATAGATATAAAGGATGTGAATGTACATTGCAAAAACCATCAAGTATTCCTTGCTTATGAAATAATGAGGAAAGAGTATTTCACTGCAGTCTCCTAACCCTGGAAAGATGGAACCTTAGTCTGTGACTAATTCTATTCTTTATTAAGAATGCAAGTTTTAGCAGCTTTATGGGTTTATTTTAGAAAAGTGGAAAAAAAAACTACTATGTAAATGTGATTTCTAAGGGTTATAACATTTTCTAGGTTTAGATCACTTTCTTGGTGATAAGCATTTTATTTTCTGAATTATTTCATTCTCTTGTGATAAGATCAAAATCTCTCTAGGGGCACAAGTGACATGATTCCATTTGGAAAACATTATCAGATAGTCAAACTAAAATGCAAATGAGACACAAACCCTAGTATTTTCCCTGACAACTATGGAATCACTAAATCTGAAGACAAATGAAGAATGGAAAGGGGGAGGGGTAGATAAAATAATTGTATATTCAGAAAAAATGAGAAACTGGAATAGTTTAGATGATAAATTTATTGGCACAACAAAAAGCTTTCATGACCAATTAATGTAAATAATTATATAAAGTATATTAATAGAAGAAATATGGCTTCAGAATTGCATATTCTCAGAGAATATTTTGTAATCTAAATCATTATTTGACCCTGATTGGATCAGATTTCAAGTTATATTCTCCCAGAATATGTTAAAAGAAAAACAACATGAAAAGACAATACTTTGAGTAGCACATGCAAGCAGACTGTCTGTAATATCTATCACCCCTTAGATCTCAACAGGCTGTTCGATCTTTGTTATTTTTTTTCCTGAAGCTGTCCACTCACTCGAGAAGGTGCCCTTCCCAAAGAGAGGAAAGCCAGAATTGCTGCCTCAGGATTTTTAATGATTTTTGTTTGTTTGTTTGTTTGTCTTAATTGATTAACTGCCTTATAAGAGACAAACTCAAATTTACTTTGAGCTGAAATGCTCTCTTTAGGAAAACATTTTTACAAATTTTGGAAAATGTTTTAAAAAAGGCTTTAACGTGAATTAAAAAACTCACCCTATGTGATGACTTTACATTGATTTTTTCTGTATTTTCAGAGTATAACCTCAGTTTATGTGTCAAAATTACCTTCATTTTAATCACTGACAAATACTATTTATCATTATTCTTATTCTTGCTCATTTTTTAAAATTTCTATTTTATTAATATACTTTATTAAAAAATGAAGTAATAGATATTGTTAAAAATATTTGAACACTATCAGTTAATTCTCAAGTTGGAAAGAACTTAAAACAATGTAAAATAACTCTTAATTTTTCTCAGCTTTCTGAAAATGCATAGAGTTTGCGTATTATTCTGTGTGATGAGATATTGAATAGGGTAAGAATGATATGATCTAAAGTCTATTTATAAAATATCACCATGACTATTGTAAAAATATTCCATAAGGGAGGCAAGAGTAGCAAGAGGACAATCAGTTTGGATACTTTTACATTTAAGTTATAGATGCTTTTGGCTTGGTTTGAGGAGACAGCAGTGGAGATGTGAAAAGTATGATGCAGATGCCATTTAAGATTATAACTAGTATATTCTTAATATCAGATGACGTTAGGGCAACAGGATTTGCTAATATCCTGGATGCAGGGTGTAGGAAGAGAATTGTCACTGTTGACTTATAGGCTTGTAGCCTGAGCCATTAGGAGAAATAGGTGTTTCTATTTACTGAGTTGGAGGCAGACAGGGAGCAGGTTTAGGAAAGGAGGAGTATGTATGTGTGCAGAACCATTTTGTCTGCATTGTATCTGAGCCTCCATTAGACATCTCAAGTAGTGTTGTCAAGTAAACAATAAGACATGTGAGTCTTGCATTTAAACAGATTTTGAAGAGTAAACATAAGTTTGAGTCCTCAGCATATACATGGACTTTAAAGGCACAGAAGAATAAGATCTGTTAGGGAAGACACAGAGAGAAAGGAAGCGAGCTAAAGACTATGCTTTGGGACTCTACAACTTTGCAGGTCTGGAAGAGGAGGATCCAGGAAAGGAGACTAGGGGGAGTAGACTGTGACATAGGAAGAAAACAAGGAGACTAGTGTCCTAGAGGTTAAGTTAAAAAGATGGAGGGATGACAAGAATAAGGATTGAAAACTTAGCATCAAATAGGTCAAAGTGGAAGTTATTGCTGACTGTGGGAAAAGAAGGTGATTTTAATTGAGTAAAGAAAACTTTATTAAATGAGCTGAGGTGAGAAAATTTAAATAGTGAATAATGTTAGCTTCTTCAAGGACTGTTGCTGTAAGAAGCAGACTTAAGGCAGTCTAAGAAGGCTGTTTTTATGTTTTGGTGCATGAAGATAGTGGAACATGTTTTTATACTGATGGAAAAATCTAATGAGAAGGAGAAA
This sequence comes from Rhinolophus hipposideros, assembly GCF_964194185.1. Taxonomy (NCBI): domain Eukaryota; kingdom Metazoa; phylum Chordata; class Mammalia; order Chiroptera; family Rhinolophidae; genus Rhinolophus; species Rhinolophus hipposideros. The sequence goes on along the minus strand of NC_138049.1, from coordinate 35,235,509 downwards.
CTGATGGTGTAGGAATAAAGTTCTTGAGTAGCTGAGAGAAAATGGGATCCAGAGCTGAAGTGGAGTGTTTGACCTTAGATAGGAACAGGGATGGGGCATCTATTACAAGAAGAAAATGCAGAGCCGATGGGTATAGATGCAGGCAGACTGGTAGATGTGGTAGTGAGAAAATAAAGAAATTCTTTTAATTTCTTCACTATGCTTCAGGAAGATAAGGGCAAGAATCATCAGTTTGAGTGGTAAAGGGGTAAGGAGTCAGGGTTTTGAAAAAAAAGGGAAAATGTATACGAATGGAGTGACCTACAAGAATTGACAACATTGATTTTTTTAATGATAATGATATGGATGTGCTGAGCCATCAATGATTGCCAACTGTTACTCGTGACCAATGAACCTCATCGATGCCTGCTAGTTGGGTTGAGGAGCAATACAGCAAGCCAACCCAACCATTTGCCTGTAACTGTTACAGCATTAGCATCATGCTCTTTTGAACCAATTAAGCAAATTGGACTCAGAGAACTGACTGTATAACAATATATATATATATATATATATATGTATATATATATATATATATATAATATATATATATATATACATACACCTGAGGGTGCCAAAAAATGTATACAAATGGACACTTTGGTCAATGTTGCTCAAGCAGTAGTTCATCATAATCAGAAGTGTCTGGACACTGATGGTAACCACTTTGAGCACTTCTTGTAATTCAAACGTGACTTGTATTTATCTTTTGTTATTGGTATATATTGAGTATTACAATTTTAATACTTTTTTCCTTTCTTAAAATGTGTATACATTTTTTTGGCACCCTGTGTGTGTGTGTGTGTGTGTGTGTGTGTGTAATAACTGCCCAAGTACTTTATTTTTTTTAATTACAATAGACATACAATATTACATTAATTTCCTGTGTACTACACACTGATTAGACATTTATATAATTTGTGAAGTGATCGCACTGATGAATCTAGTACCCATCTGACACCATACAGTTATTACAATGCTAGTGACTGTATCCCCATGGCTGTTTTGTAACTACCAATTTGTACCTCTTAATCCCCTCCCTGCCTTTCATCCATGCCCCCAACTCTCCCTTCATCCAGCAACAATCATAATGCCCCTGTATCTATGAGCTTGTTTTTGTTTTGTTTGTTTGTTTATTCTGCCAGAGAACTGACTATTGAATAAGCTTAGTTAGCATCAATTTTTTGTATTGGTTCCTTACATGAGTGCTTTAAGTTTTTTTTGTTTTTAAACACGTTATTAGTCATCAAAGGAAACTTTAAAGTGTCCTGCTATAATTAGAAATTAGGACAAAATGTCATGTGCAAAGATGTAAAAGCATTATATATATTGGGGGAAAATGGTAACAACTGATATGTCAAACAGTAAAAGAATTGTTGTTAAATAAGTTATGATATACCCATATGTAGCTTATTCTACAATTCTTTTAAAAATCATAAAAGAATTCCAAAGCTATCATAATAAAGATAATTCTGTAGGAAAGCATTTGACACAATTTTGACACATTTGACACATTGACAAATTTGACACATTTGACGCAATGCCTTGTCTGAAACGACTTCTGCCAGGCTCCACAGCTCCTTCCTGCTCCCCCTTTAACCTTGAAGACGCCTTTCTAGCATGCTCCCTTCTGCTACTTCTCATTACTTTGAGTGCATTTTGTCTCAGTCCCTTATTATCTGTTATTTCTTCTCCCCAGAGCTTTGTTTCCTCAGACCTTCTCATACCCCACAACTCCTTCTCTTCATATAGGTCTCCATTTAAGGGTCACCTCTTCAAAAAGATCTTCTAAGACTATTCTGTTTAAAAGCTGCTCCAGTTCTCACTCCTGTTACCCATCTTTAGTTGTAATCATAGCACTTATTACAGTCTGGCATTACTTTTTACATTTATTTGTGTATTTGTGTAATGTCACTCTTATGAAAACAGGGCTTTATTCTTTTATCCTAAGCACTGAATAATACAGAGCCAGAAGGTACTCACTATATATATAAACAATTTTATTAATTATATGAATTAATTAAATTAATATTTTATTAAATCAATTAATGAAGTAATGACATTTTAATAAATTCTATAAAGACATAGCTGTGCAGTGAGATTGGCTATTGCTCATCTAGAAAGATTTCACTTCATTAGGTATCAGTAACTACGCAAAAAGTACCAGCACAGACTCCACACAGCTGATGAAGAATTAAATCAGTAAAAATATTCAGATGGAGCACATGAAAATTGGAAAAGTTTTTTCCCATTCATCCAGAGTAATTATATTCCTTTTCGCTTCTAACTATCAGTTCATGAGAAGATGTGGTTGATATTATCATCTTCTCCAGGAAGTGAAAGAGATACAGAATTGAGAAAGAAAGGGGAGAAGGACATTTTCTAAATGAAGAAGAAGATAAATTTCTAGTCAGAAAAAAACACCTCTACCATGTTTCTCCAAAAATAGAATCTAGCTGGACCATCATCTCTAATGCATTTTTTGGAGCAAAAATTAATATAAGACCTGGTATTATATTATAATATAATATAACATAATTATTATATTATATTAGACCTGGTGTTATATTATATTATATATTATATTATATTATATTATATTATATTATATTATATTATACCCAGTATCATATCATATCATATCATATGTCATATCATATCATATACCTGGTCTCTGTATTAAAACATGGTATCATGTTTTAATGGTATCAACATGGTATCAACAGAGTATGACTGCCAGACTTCCATCAAGAACCTAATGGCTTAAAAACTCTAACTTAGTGCTCCCTTACATTACACCCTGCTTCCCCAAAAATAAGACCGGGTCTTATATTTTTCTCCAAAAGATGCATTAGGGCTTATGTTCAGGGGATGTCATCCTGAAACATCATGGTAAGGCATAATTTCCGGTTAGCTCTAATTTTTGGAGAAACACGGTATTTAGCAGTTAATCTCTAGGTAAAGCCTTTGCTCTTGATTCAAATATAGACCTCTGAGCGACATAATATCTGAAGTTACCTGTGTATAGCTTACACTAGAGTATGAATATGGAATGTAAAGGAATATTCCAATTGTAGGTAGCAGGAAAGGCCATAGGAACAATGAACAGGTTTGAGATTTGAAGTGTTTCTGTGGGGAGGAGGCTGCAGAGGAACTGAAATTTCAGAGCCCTCTAATTGGAGATATAACTCTGCTTAAAAAGAAAAATGTTACAAAATCACAACTCTGACTAAAACTGGCTCTGCTAAATCCCTTACCATATCCACCTTTTTTTAGCCACATGAACACAAGCAAAGACAGAAAAAATGATTTCTTTTCATCCAAGTGTGATTAAATGAGATTTGGAAAATGGCTGTTTGTTGAGATTATTGTATTGAGCTTGAACCAAGGATGTTTACAGTAAAGAACATAAGTTGTTTTTGATCTATTGTTTATTTTTCAGCCTGAATAATGCAAAATGTTTTTATTTAAAAAATGGCAAATGCCAAGCAGACAAAACCCCATAGTGTGAAATACATTAGCACATCAAAAGATTACATTAAGTATCTCCTACAAGGAGAATTAGTCCTGAATGTATGCCTTATATATTTCCCCAAAGCAAACTTAATTTGATCCATATTTTCAAATTTAAAAGTTTTCTCTCTTTGTTAAATCAGAGAACATATGATAGGAATAAACTTCCTCAGTGACTTTGTATGCCCCACACTTAAATGCCCTCCTCACATCCAGCCCCAATCCTTCCAGCGCAATACAAGACAGCATAATGTGGTGTTTCTTAAAACCATTTTTTAAAAATATTTTTCTAATATTGTTAACTATAATTTATCTTACTTTGATTTTCGGTCCTTCTTGGGAAAATGACATAAATATCTATGCTATTAATGATGTTTGCTTTTATCTAGAGATGTTCTAATTTATAAAAGAAGACATGTTGCCTTTAAAATGAATCTCTTGGTTAAATTCAACCATGCTTCCCTACAGATTAACTTCTTGATCAACAAATTGTTCTCAGTGGCTGAACTTTGGTATTGTCAGCACTCTTGACAGATGCTTGGTAAACAATATTGCATTATCTCATCAATTTAATATGGATTTTGGATTACAAGTAAAGTTTCCTAACCTATGGAGCCACCAAAACGTTGCTTCAACAAGGAGTTTAATACCATGCTTGCTGGATGGAAGAAATACAGTATCATTAAAAACAAATGTCACTCAATGTCAGTGTAGTCTTTGATATTGAACACTTGGAAACATTATTCCAAAAAATCTTCAATTCTTATCATTTACCAATATTCTATCATTATAGTCCTTCCTTTCAACAAATATGTTTGAGCATCTTTTATGTGCCCTGGACCCAAAAGTCATGGCAGTGAACAAGCCAGACCCAGGTCATATTTTCTAAAGTCTAATAAAGACAGGTGATTAAAATGTAATGGAACTGATATGTCACAAGTATAACAACAGAGAGTGTACAAGATGGAAATAGCTTGAGGACCTCACTGAAGTTCAGGGAAGGACTCTACGATTTCCTATGTTGAGACTCCAGCCCCCTTTCTTTTACCTATGTGGCATCTCCAGTGCCTTCTGGGATCTCAAGAGAGAAGAGTTGGGCTTATTCGAATCCTGACACGTGAGTCAACTATGATAGGTGATAGATATGATCTAAATCCCCAAAACTGAGTAAAATTCCCAGTTCCCTTGTACACTATCAATGCCAATGTGACTTAGCACTCCAGCATCAGGTACACCCAGCCACAATGGCCAGGCCTTTAGGATATGTTTTTAATTCATAACTGAGCTTCTTAAACCAGCACTGTCACCCTCCAGGAGGGTAAGCTGGAAATGATGAGGCAGTTGCAATTTTGACTGTGGTGCCAAAAAGCTGTGGGGTTTTAAAATTCTGTTCAGTTAAAGAATGAGGTAGAAATGAGCCTCTCCAACCAGAGGTACAGGCTGTGGGGAAGGAAAGCCCTTTCATGAGGTGAAAGGGCATGTAATCCTTCCCTGGGAAGTGTGAAATCCTTCGTGAACCCAGCCAGTGGATCACTCTAATTTAGCATAAATTCAGGAAAGGAATGTGTTACCCACAGGTACCCACAGGTAGCCTGGCAGGGCTACCCACAAGGTAAATACTGGAGTGCACTGTGGAAGGCTGAGGCCTCTGGTCTGGCTACAAGCATGGGAGCTGGAGCAGTCACACTGATTCTACAGGGAAAGCAATATTTTAGTCATGCCTGGTAGAAGTTCCCCATGCTTTAATAAGCCCAAGACCCAAACAATACAGCATCTACCAAATATATTGTTTGCTAGCAGAGGCTGGACGCAGAAGGTCCAGAGTCTGCCACCTCTGTTACTCAGATTCATTTCCTCCATTTTCTTGTCTTTTTCATTTTTCTACTCTGCATTCTCTCTTTCAAGCCTCATAGAATTTTATTTCAATGTCTCTGTGCCCCTTGCTGACCACTGGGCATTGACTGGACTCATGCCCAGTGTAGACCATTGACTCATCTACCTTGTCGGTGCTCCCATTATTGAATCTCTGGAAACGAAGAATAGGACCCTGGGATATTAATGCTCTGCTCTACATTTCAAGAAAGCTGAGCCACTCAGGCTCTCCATCATCTGGCTTCTCTCTAAGTTTAGCCGATGATTGGTGGAAAACTGATGAAAAAAAATGAGAATACAAATATTTATTTTCCTCTTCCTGTGTGTCAGAGATCCTAGCCGTGACTGCATCTCCTCTGTGTCCTGCCAGCTGTACCTACTGTGGTTCCGGATTCTAATAGCAGCTTCCAGTCGTGGGTTCCATTAACACCGCCTCCACCCTTCATCTCCAGCCTAAGATTGGGCGTAGCTTTCTGCTGCCACTAGTCTCTGTTTTTCCTCATCATCCTAAATTCAGCTTCTCAATTTTTTTTAATCATGTCTGTTATCAGTTTCCAATTCCTAAAAGTGTTTTCTGTGTTTCTGATTGGACCCTAACTAATACAGGTTTTATATAAAGTAAGGATAATGGCACAACAGTTCTGTGTAGGAAAAAAGCAGGGTCTTACTTGTAGGCTTAGACAAAGTCTAGGAGTACAGAAGCCTAATTCTCTGATTGCAGAATCTGTACTGTACTTGATTATTATTTCTATAATGAGAAAATACCTCCAACAGAAGAATGTATGTCAGATATTCTCTTGGAAAAAAATCTATCAAAAAATCCAGTATTGGAACTACAATGTTACTTGCTTATCAGGAAAAATATTATGAAAGTAACTGGGCTTATCTATGTGAAATATTATGGTAGCTCCTTTATCTCGTCAATTTCCACTGTCCCTTACCAGAGTAATTTCTCTTAGTCTGACTTTTTTAATTTTAGGGAAATAAATAAAAATTCTGGAAGAAAATGCCAGAATTTTCACTGAGTTTACCGGGGGTGGGATGAGAGGTGGGAAGAGGATCAGGTACTAGAGGGGAGGGAGAATTTTACTTTTCATTTTATATATTCCTTGAAACAATTTTTACATACTTTATTACATGCATTTATTACTTGTCTAATAAAGTTGCAAGAAAGAAACCTGAGAAATCTGTTCCATTGTTGAGCGATTCATGCAAGGATGGACAAAAACAAGGGGGAGCTACTGTGCCTACTTGTATCCCAGTGGTTCAGCAAAACAGCCGAATTATGGCTGCATCTCACTTGTGAGGACCTACCTCCTTTTTGTTCACCCATGGTTAGAACTTCCTTAAGTAACTATGGGCTTGTCAACCAGCTGAGGTTTAAAGAATACCTCATGCAACCCAACCCATACACAGCTATGATCTGAGAGCATTTTAGCAACAAGATGGTATTTCCCAGGGGCTACATTTCTTTCTCCCTTCCCTTGCATTCAGACTTGACCATATAAATAGTTCACGCTAATGGAATACCAGCAGAAATAATGTGTGTTATTTCAGGGAAATGAATTTTTAAGAATAAAGTGTGCTGTATAGCATATTTCTCCTTTTATTGGCTGGACATGGACAAAATGATGGGGTCTTAAGGAGGATTGTGAAGCCACAAGCTTAGAAGGAGCCAGGGTCTCTGAATCATCACATGAAGCTGTAATGCATTACATATCATTTGGGAGCTTTTGAGGGTCACGGAGACCCTTTCAGGAAGTCTATGAACTCAAAACTTTTCATAATAACACTGAAGGAAACATCAGTGATATTAGTAAATGTGACTTTTTGCTATTGTGTAATGAAATAAGTTAACATTTGGGAGATCTGTATAACTCAGTAAACCAGTAATTTCCAACTGCCCCACACTTGATATTACAAATCATCTAGAGGTAAAATGATCCATTCAAAGTGCAAGAAACACTAACAGGATTTAATATAAAAGAGTATGACATTTAATTGATATGGTCCAGATTCCACATTAAAACTAACGTTTAAAAACTACTGCTTGTCAAGTTTGGATATAATATCAAAGAAGAATATCTACTATTATTTGAAATGTTTGCAAATATCAGAAAGGGCTATGAAATTGCTCTTCTCTTTGCTTAGTATATTTCATTGTGAGGCTATATTTTTAAAAATATATTACAACCAAAACAACGTGTCACAAAGATTAAATGAAGAAGCAAATATGAAATCCAGTGATCTATTAAGCCAGACATTAACGAGAATCACAAGAATGTAAAACAATGTCACTCTGTTCTCTAAATTTTTGTTTGAGAAAATGTTATTTTTCATCAAAATATATTATTTATGCTCACATATAGTGGGTTTATCATTACTTTAAAATGAATTAGTACATGTTTTTAATTTTCACAGCTTTAATTTTTAAATCTGTAAATATTGATAGATATGAAATATCACATGTAAATAAAAGCTCTGTAGGGCACTCTTTAATATATGAGTGTAAACGGGTCTTGAGGCAAAATATTTTGACAATCATTGTTGTGGAAGAAAGTTACCTGCTGATCAGGAACTGTTATGGTGCAAGAAATAAAATCTATTGAGTTTGAGGTCTATGTGTTATGTCACTTAACTATATTCTAACCAATGCACACTCTTGGGATCTCTATGCCAAGAGTAAGATATCATATATTTAACTGAACTTTTCTGTAGCACCCAATTGATACAGACTTGATTACATTCACATCTATCATTAAGGACCACAGGGCGATGATGCCAAATAATAAAGATCAGCCAAATAGAAAAGGTTTTGAGAACTTTAAAAAATGCTAGTTGCTTGTATTCTTTCAGGACAAAAATAATTGAATTTCTACTTAACACAGGTCAGGAATCTCCATCTGTAAATGTTACTTTTGAGCCACGGATGAGTATTTGCATACGTTAACATTTGCATTATTTGATTCTAAGCTTCTCAGTGCTGTAGTGTGAAAGCACACATTTGGTGCTTACCACCTAACTGTTAGGCAATGAAAATATGTCTTCTCTTTGTTTTCAGACACATCAAATTAATTGATCACTTTATTTATAATAGTAAACAGTGCAACCAAGAAGGTATATTTGCATTTAAAGGTATCTTGGACTGTAGATAGTTTTTAGGAATAGTATTTCTTTTTCTCTGTCAGATTTATGATTGAGATAATGCAGTTACCTATTTTTTTTTTTGCATTCATATGAAAGGTATAAGAAAAATGCTTTACTATATCCTTATATCCAATAAAAAATATTATTTAAAGACTATTGACTATGGGAAGAAGAAAGTACAGCTTATATTGTTTATATCCTTATGCATGCTTCCTGTTCAGGAGAAAAAAATGGAAAATTAATTTATGGGCAATCTGTATTTTATTAATTTTCCAACTTTTCTCTTTCTATCAGTTATCTACTTAAATCATCAGCAGACAAGCACCTAGACAAATTGAAACAAATGGGGCTAAAACTCTGTTCTGTCTGATGGTCCCAGCGCCATTCTGATCCAGTTCTGTATAATGTGCTCATAGCTTGGGAGATTCATCCGGAGAATATTCCTTGATAGGTCCTTTCAAGTCTGTTCAAGCTACACATTATTGAGGTAGTTGATGTCATATGATTGATTCTCTGTCAGAAGCTCCTAGCTAATGGCAGAGAATGTAAAGCAGGGAAGTTTGGTGGGGCAATGAGATTTCTCTATCCTCAGCTATATCCCACATAGAGTAAATAGGAGAAAACAATGTCCTAATGTCTATTAGAGGGACTCAAACATTCTATATAATGTAGTGTCCCAAGGACAGCTACAACATTTATTTCGGGTTACAAATTTCAGATTTCTCTGTTTAAATTCATATTGCCAACTTCAGTTTATTTGGGGTAATCACTCAATCATGGATATTTTTCATCCTTAACCATTGTGAAAGAGAGCGTATAGCACAATTATGTAAAATCAGTTGCTTGGGGCATTAAAAGGGTTAATGGTTTTCTAACATGTGTCCAGAGTTGTCCTCTATGACTTAGATATTTCGCAGTTCATTAGTCCTCTCCACAGTCAATGAGGAAAATGCTATTTTTCTCCTCATTTTGCAGATAAGGAAACTGAAGCCTAACAGTTACCAATTTGCCTGATGTTTACTCAGTTCTATTATTCCTTCAACAGCATATCCATTCAACTATTTCCTTAAGCCAGAAAGCAGGGAATCCACTCTGAATTCTCCCTCCGTCTCCTTTTCTCATCATAGTCACCAAATCATATTAATTTTGCCCCCTTAATATCATTACCAGAAATAATATTCATCCCCATAATTACTAACTGACATAAATTATCAAATCTTGACTGATCCACAGATAAACTTCCCCAGTTGTTTGGCTGCCTGTCTGACTCTCTCCAATCCATTTTTGACACTGGCAACAGGGTGATCTTTCTAAAAGGGCAAATCGTATGAGGTCATATAGCTGCTTGAAACACATCAGTGATTCCCTGTTAGCTACAGAATAAAATCAAACTCTCTAGTGTGGTATACAAGGCCCTCTACACTTTGACCTCTGTCTATCTCTACTTTTAGTGCTCCCCCACCTCCTGTGGCTCCTTGTACTTACACCCGTCACATGGGATCTGATGGCCATGCTCTTGCCACCATTCTCATGCTGTCCCTTCATCCTTACTTCTCTTGGCTACACTCTATTTCACCATGCAGTTGGCTCTGATGCCAGCCTCCAGGAAAGCTTTTCTGATTCTTCTCTCTTGTTTACACCATTCTCTACTTCTGTATTTCCAGCACTTTCTGTGTACTTGTCTTTCAGTTAGTTTGTTTTCATCTCTCTTGGACCATCAACAACAAACCTGGCTCTAAATCTTCCTTTCCCATTTCCTGAATGACATCAAGCAAGTTACTCTATTTCTCTGACTCTAGTCTACCCATTAGTAAAATATGAATATTAATATGCTAACCTCATAAAGTTAATGTAAATAGGAAATTATTTTATAGGAGTAACATTCTTTTTCTTTTGTTTTTGCCTGTCTAAATAATGTTGAATGTCAACTATAATTATATATATACACATATGATGTGGAGTACAGCATAGGAAATAGAGTCAATGGGATTTTAACAGCTATATACGATGTCAGAGGGGTAGTAGGTTGAGGGAGCAGTGTTATTGCTTTATGAGGAGTAACATTCTTAATTACAGGCTTATACAGTGAAATCATTCAATAAACATGAATTATCGGTATTAGCTGTTCTCTGGGAGCATAATAGAAACACTTTTTTCCCAGTGAGTTATCTTCATAGTATTTATCATTCTCTGAAATTATATTGTTTATATATGTTAAATATCTGTCTCCCCAGACCTAGAAATGAAAACTCATGGGAACGGTGAACTTGGCCGACTTGTTCACTATTATAATCTTATCATCTAGCATGTCATGGTCAGTCAATATATATGAGTTGAATAAATGTAAAAAAAACCCGAAACAATATGGCAGCCACCTTAAAAAGCTGACATAAGCAGGGAATTGAGAAGTATCCAAGTAAGATTAATGACACATTCAAATATTGCAGTTACTCTGGACCAGCTTCACCAATAATAATGGTGCTATATAAGACTTCATTGATAATTTAATGTCACTTAATAATTGAATTGTGTGCCTCTTTATCAAGGTATAATCGATAGTCCAGACTAATCAAAATTTATTGTAATGAATGGGGCTAATGTGTGATGGTAGCATTTGCTTTATGATATACAATTGCTTACAGTGATTTGGCTCTTTTATTCACTTTTTAAATTCCCCTTAACTTGATTTCTAACTACAAGACAACGATGTTACTGAATGACCAAAACTCATTAATTTCACTTTTGCTGACCATTTAAAAATAATATCCCTGAAATTGCAAGAATGGAGTCCAAAGGGGGAAATTGCTGTTGAACATAACATCACGGTGCCAAATTTTCTGGTCAAGTGAGACTTGGGTCACAAGTGGAAAAGGCTCAACCTCTGAATATGTTTCCTTGTAGCCCTGGAGGAAGTGTAAAAGGTTCTGTTGGACATTTTTAATGGCCAGCTGTAGGACAAGGCCATCAGCAGGACAGGGCATGTCAGGGAGATAGACTAAGTACTGTGAGAAGCTGTGAAAGGAGAAATAGGAGTCCTTAGCCACTGACAACACTCTCACAATTCCTTTAGGCTGTTTATTGACCTGCTGGGAGGCTGCCTCCCTCTCATATCACTCTGAACCAATACAGCTGGTCTCTGTCTCAGCAATGCATGATTATAACAACTCTTAGATCTTTTGTAAATATTCCCAGGATGAATTTGAATTTTTAATTCTCTGTGCTAAAGTGATCATAAATCCTTGTTTGCCCCGGGCAGTCTTGATCTTCCCTGGTTATTTTATTGCAGTTCATTCTAAAAAGGTCTTAGTTTGGAAAATAAATTATATGTTCACCCTATGTATAAGGTAATTCTCACCCTATGTATAAGTTAATTCTGAGAAGCCAAAATTAAGAATTCCTCTCAACTACTGTTTTTCATATTTATGCTTTATATTTATGGAGTTCTTGCTAAAACTTCCTTTGATTTACATATATATATATATACAATAAGTGTGTATATGTGCATATACATACATGCACACACATATACATACATATACATGTGTGTATATGTGTGTGCATACATGTATGTATGTATATACATACATGCATATGTGTGTATGCATAGGCGTGTGCATATATATATATATATTATATATATGTATACAGTTTAGACTTAGATTTCACAGTAGAGAAATGATAAGCAGCAGCATCTTGGGTCTCGCTCTTCTATTCTGTAAAATGAGGCTTTGGCCTAATTAAAGTTATCTTCAATCCCTGCAATTCTTGCAGAATATCTGAAATGACACCCCAGCCCGCTTGCATGAAACTGAATGCATGAACGGAACTGCTTCACACTGTGTAGCACTTGCCTCTAGTCATTTAAACAAAGCCTCAGACCTAGAGACAAAGGAATACTAATCCAGTGTCCGGCTGATTAGCTCCAGTCCTATTCACCCATTATGTTGTGTTCAGTGATGACAAATGTTAGATGAAGCTTGAAATGCCAAAACGGACCACACAGAAACCAAAGTGTATCAGTAACAAAGTTCCAGTCTAATGTTTGTGTACAACCCTGTGATTTCAATATTGTATTCTTCCAGAATGTCAACAACTAAATCTATCAGTTGATATCTTAATATATATAAAATTAGAATTAAAACATGTATTTCTCACCTTTTAAAGATGGGTTGTTTCTAAAATTTAACACCTCAGAAAAAAAGTCACGGTAAAACTGTGCCTAGTTTATCTCTACATCTCTAACCCAAGCCCAGCCTGAGACCTAACTAATGGTTAATAAATACTAGCTGAACTATGCTGAATAAATTAAAAAGCAAATAAAAACAGCACTGCTTTAGGTCAGTAGTTCTTAACCAAGGGCAGTTTTGACTCCCAGGGGACTTTTGGAAATATTTTGAGACATTTTTCAACTGTCACAGTTGAGAGAAGATGTGACGAGCATCTAGTGGATAGAGGCCTGGGATTCTGCTAAATATCCCACAATGCACAAAACACCGCTAAGAACACAAAAATGTCCAGCCCAAGATGTCAGTAGTGCTGAGGTTGAAAGATTTTGCTCTAGGCCATTACTCTGGATGTGTAGCATTTCCATTTTTTTTAATCCTTAATTATCAATTTTACAAACTTGTTTTCCTTCTGTAAAGAAAAAAAAATTACTTTCTTACTAGTATTGAATAAAGACCAATTTTATTGACTTGGTCATCCCGACACTGATAAATTATGTTATACTCTACCTACCTACCTACCTACAGTGTTTCCCCAAAAATAAGACCTAATTGGAAAATAAGCCCTAGCATGATTTTCAGGATGACATCACCTAAACATAAACCCTAATGAGTCTTTTGGAGCAAAAATTAATATAAGAGCCAGTCTTATTTTGGGGGAAATATGGTACCTGCCTACCCTTATTTCTTATTATTACTCTTCAGCTGGAACCATCTACAGTGATAAGCCATCCAGGTGACTCTGTATCACAGTACCTGGATGGCTTATTAAAACACGGATTGCTGAGTCCCATCTCCAGAGACTTTGATTTAGCATGTCTGGGGTGGGACCCAAGAATTTGCGTTTGTCATAAGTCTCCTGGTTGTGATGAGGCTGCTGGTCTAGGTACCACACTTTGAAAAAGACTGATCTACAGCAACATGACCCACCTCTTCACAGATTCCCCAAAGTCCTGTGCTCCTTTCTCTCTCCCAGGTTATTTTTAAAGAAGACCGTCTGCTTTCTTTTATAAACATAATCAATATTCATAATTAATGGGTTCCATATTTTCAAATTTGCCTACTTGCTAAAATTTCTTTATCTCTACTCACAATGATTTCAGTCATTCATGCACATGCGCACAGCAGCCAGATATTTGGGACACCCACTGCACAGGTTCTTAGATAAGGTTGAAGAAGAAAGCTCTGCTTGTAAACGAGTGCCCTTTCCCCAGTCTTATTTAGTGGCACTCTTTCTACATTCTGTGTGCTTTCTGTTGCTGGTCAAAATGGCCCCCAAACAGTGCGGAAAAGCTGACTAGTGTTCCAAAGCACAAAAAGGCTATAATGTTCCTTATGGAGAAAAATGTATGTGTTATATAAGCTTCCTTCAGGCATGAGTTATAGTGCTGTATACATTGAATTCAATGTTAATGAATAAAAAATGTATATAGCATGAAGTATTTTTAAACAGAAATACACAGAAAACAAGATTATGTATTGATGGGTTGATGAAAATGTGACCAGAAGCTCACAGGAACCTAATCCTGTTCTTTTTGTTTTTGTTTTTGTTTTTTTTTCCTGTAGAAACAATGATTCAGTACTCATTAAATCAGTGTTGGTAACCATGTTAAAGAACACAACTACAAGGAGTAATGAGAATGAACTGTAAATAAATCTTTCTGACACATCTTCCCTTCTACTACACCCAACTGCCCTGTTGCCCTAAACACGCAGAGCTTCCTTTCTTTGCATCCAAATAGCTCCTCCTATCTTCAAGACACTTTAAGCAACAACAAACAAACAAACAAACAAAAAACCTCTATTGCAACAATGCTGCTGTTATTTTGTAATGCCCTACTGGGCTGGATTTGTATTTTATATTGGTTTCTTCTTTGTTAAGTATAGTGCTGGATACTTAATGTGTGTTTACCAAATAGTACTAAATAAATTCAAATGCAAATATGATGTCTTCTTAGAGGGATATTGAAATGTTAGCAAGCAAGCGTTACTTTGCTTATTCCCTGGAATCTAACAAAGCCCTAAGGAAAGAGGCTACCTCACAAGTCAATGTTAAGAAAAGGTACTTACAGAATGACTTTTTCAAAGGTAAAAGGTCCAATTCATTACATCCTATTTCTGTGTGTGTGGGTGAGCGCACCTATTGGTTTGAATCAATTATTATGGTTCAACTGAATTAAGTGTTTCTGAACCAGTGAACCTGAGAAGGAAAATATTAATAAAAACCCACTTATTACATGTCAGAAAAGAGGGGAAAAATTGACCTAACACTAACTACTAAACGATACATCCATTTCCATTCCCTACCCATTTCTAGATCATGGACTCTGTTGGAGCCTTATTTTTGGCACTAAAACTCTTGTAGGTGGATATTTCTTATATCCATGGTAATGGATATTTCTGGACTGTGGACAAGCTACATGTGAGTCCCCATCTTTCGCTCCCTGAAGACATTATAGACTTCGGTTACGTTGATAGCATCAGCCTGACAGTAGACCTGGCTCTATAAATGTATAACGTTCTCTCATCTTTGCCACCAGTGCAAAGTTTTTATTTCGTTGTTGTTGTTGTTGTTGTTTTTCCCTTAGTCTTTCCCCCCAAAGGCTCTCATATCGAAAACTCAGAGGTGAATAGGTGGGGGATTATCTTTTGTTAGCTCATCCTCACCTGAAACAGAAGCAAGAGATTTGAATGATTTTTTTCTTATATGAGATAGAGTTAAGATTCAAAACACATGAACATGGACACTTCTTGAGCACAAACCCATCAGAACTGAAGCCAACCCTAGGGTGAGTAGTGTCCCAGGAGCTCTTTGTTGTGCTAAGTGTGACATTGTAGTTGCTGTGTCATTAGGAGGATGGGGGGACTACATCTTGGAAGAGGAACCAGGACAGGGTGTGCAGCACTCAGGGAGCTTGGGGCAGTGCTACTTACTAACCCTTTGGAAGGGTTTCAATATTCTAACAATTAGACAGGCTAAAGCAAGCAGGCTGGAAATCAACTATGAAGGCAAGTTTAGGGAATCAGAACAGTATTCTGTCTGAGAAGTGCTAGCCAGTAGAATACTGGCTTTTATTTTTTAAGATGCTATCTGAACATTAGATTTGGCTCTGTCTTTCTCAAAGGGAGAAATAACATCTGCAAATGAAAATGTTCTAATATAGACAGAAACCTGCTCCATATTTTCTATCCCAATCCCAATTTTAGATAACCATGAACAGAACTTAAGAGTCACTACAGAATAGATCAGAAAATGTTCACTACTGTAATTTGCAAGGTGAATATATTAGAATCACCTAAGGAACTTTGTCTTCTTACTTTGCCCAGAAGATGGTGATGTACTTCTCTGTTTCAGGGTCTAGGAACTAGTGGGACGGGTCATAGCCACAGGACTGAAGGAGTGGAAGAAAGCATGAGTGCTGCCAATCCAGAACATTAGTCTCTAGAGTAAAGAAGAGACTAGTCTGTCCTTGGTTTAAGAAGCTAGGCAATGTAGCAAAGGCCATTGAGGAACTAGAAAAGGAAAAAAGCATCTGAAAAATGTATTAAAAGGCCAAACTTCTGGGACTATTTGGGTGTTTTTAAGGAAAATTCTTCTTAGTTAATATAGTATATAGGAAGCGGATTTTCACCTTCTCTTCCTGGTTTCCATGAAATGAAAACTACATTGTACTAACCCAGCATTGTGCTATGCACAGATGTAGGCGATCAATAAACACACATTGAGTGATTAAAGCCTTGCTACCCAGGTCACAGAAATCCAAACATGAAAGCTCCAAGTTAGAAATGGATGGCAGTGAGGATTGATGTTCTGAAAATTATTCTTGTCACAAACATACCTGTCGGCTGATGATGTGATGTTTCTATGTGTGGGCAAAAAGGGTTAGCGGGTATCTGTAATCATTCTGGCCTTTTGGACTTTAGTTTTCTTAATCTGTCAACGGCAATTTGGCATGAAGTGACCTTTGGAAGCCTGGGACTGTGCCTGTCTTGTTCACCAGGGCCTGACACAGAGTAGCTACTCAATAAGTA
Organism: Rhinolophus hipposideros; assembly: GCF_964194185.1. Taxonomy (NCBI): domain Eukaryota; kingdom Metazoa; phylum Chordata; class Mammalia; order Chiroptera; family Rhinolophidae; genus Rhinolophus; species Rhinolophus hipposideros. The sequence goes on along the minus strand of NC_138049.1, from coordinate 35,218,683 downwards.
TTTGTTTACTGAATGAGGAACCCTTAAACAGTTGGCAGCATATACCTCTGCAGAGCAATGGACTGAACCCTTTCTCAAATCACTTCTGCTTTCTGCCTCTTTACATCCGAAAGAATCAGAGCCCACAGAGGAAACTCACTATCAAAGAAAAAATCTCCCAGGGGCTACAGAGTCTAAGGTTAAATATAATTTTTTCAAGTTGTCTTCTAGGATTCAGAGTTCTTAGTTTCAAGTCAGGAAGCTCAAAGAGCGGGGAAAAACAAATGTGAAAAGACTGAGTCTATTTATAAATTACTTTTGATGTTGCACAGAACCTGGTCAAAACTTGAACTTCTTGCGATCTTATGTACCCTCCAACCTCCCAGTTCTCAGCCGCACTCTTTCTCCCGACCCAGGTCTAAAGCATTCTATTGGTTACTAATCCGATGGTTTAGCAATCCAGCACTTGTGATTCTTTCTATGAAGCTAGACTCTTCCGGTAAAAAGTAATGTATCTGGTTTCTTGATGCCAAACAACCAAGTCACCTCATGTATGGAGTTCAGTGAATATCTGTGCTTCTTTATATAGGTAGTTCAGGCATTGAGTCTGTTATACGCAAGGTGTTTATGTCTCCTTTTGTAATATCACTGTTGCATTTTTATTTTCCTGAATCGAAAATACTTTAAAAGCTGGAAAATATGCCTTGGCATCTTTTTAATTTCTAATTATTATTATTTTTTAAATAATTGACTTCATTCAGGGCAACTGGATTCTTAGAATGATAGTTCACATAGACTGTAAGCTTGGTGAGGCCCCTAAGCTTTTTTTGGTTTACCATAGTATCCAGCACCTAATATAATGCTAGGTAGATGGTACTTTTATTTCCTCCATTACTTCTTAGTTATAGACATAGATGAATAAGTTGGCCAGAAATGATCCTTAAAGTTTTGAAGCAGATTGATTTTTCAGTCTTAGAAAGATCAGGTGAGGCTTTTCCAGTAGAGGGCATACAGAGAAATACTTCTTTTGCCCTGTGCTTGTTTTTAGGACTGTGTTTGCTTATGGCAGTCATCAATGGAAAAGCTGTCAAATCATGCTCAATGTAGTTGGTTATTTCATGGCTTTGTTCCAGTCACATAGAAAAATGTATTTATGATAGAGGAGAATACAACTCTTCCTTCTATTGATTTTTGAAGGGTAGAACAATTTCAAAGTTGCTGCATTTGACAGAAATGTCAGAAACTTAGAATAATTTTTAAATTATTCAGTGGAAGTCTGGAGGTCTTATCTCATGCAAAATAGGTTCTCTGTCTATTGTTAGTCACCTAAGAACTATGCTCCTAGTCTTTCCTTATTTCCTTCTTCTCTAGAAAGTTTGATTCTTGCCCCTTCTCTTTTAGACTTTGTTTCCTGTCAGATTGATTGTCAATAAGTAAATAAAACTGAAAAGTTGGAAACAGCTGTGGCTTAGTAGAATGTTGTTGAGGCTAAAAGTAATGAAATACAGGTTTAGTTTGACTCTCTCACTTGAGCAATAGGAAACACTTAAGTAAGTTAAGGCATGTGAAATTAACTTCTACCTATAAATTACTGTATACATGTAAAGAATAACACAGATATTCATTAGCATCATTGTTACACAGTGGTCCAATATATGGAATGCAACCATGAATTGATGAGAATAATTCTTCATGTCACTATAGAATGTTTTCTTTCTTTATAGAAATATCTCATGTAACCACACTTATGTGTTATTTATATATTAACAAGACTGTGGATGGTGGAAAGAGTTGGAATCAGACCTGGTTTCTAATCTCAGCTATACCATTTGCTAGGTTTATGATATGGACCAGTCATTTTCCTTTCTAAAGTTATAGACTCATTTATAAAATTTAGGGAAAATAATACTCAGAGAACTGCTGAAATAATAAATATAAAACTGAGTAACCATTGTAAAAAATTTTGTTACTATAAGTAATTAAATGATTGGATCATAATGAAAGACCACACACTAGTAGAGACTGGTGAGAAGTCACGTCTCAAAACCTCACTGTCCTGTAAACATTCCACCCCCAGCAAGTAGCTTCATTAACTTCCACCTGATACTCGGTGTTAGTCATACATACGTAGTGGCCTCCAGAACTGTTTGAAGTAAATTTCTGTTAGGTATAAGCCACCCAGACTGTGGTATTCTGTTAGATCAGCCCGAGCAGACTAAAATAATTACTTTCATATATAGAATGACATATAGAATGTAGAAGTATTTGGATAAACAGTTGCTGAGCTTGCATTGTAGGGAAATAGGTATAGTTACATTTCATGATGAGAAAATTGTCATGTTCTGTACAGAGTCTCTGCATAGTAAGTCTGGATCAATCTTGTGGGGACATACTTGTTGATTTATTCATTCAGTGTGTTCAACAAATATTTATTGAATGACTACTGTCTGCTGAGCCTCCGGCCTCTGGAGCTATAACTGTGAACAAATAGACACAATCTCTGCCCTAAGGAGCTTGTGTTCTGGTGGACCTTCTCTGGTACTTTTTATATTTATATCCATCTCCAAGTGCTCCTAGTTCAGGCAGCAGTTAACACACTACTGTTTTGCCATCTAGAATGTTATCTTCTTAAACATAGGAGGTTAGAGGTATTATACTTTATCATTCTAAAGAAAACAATGTATATCTCGCAACACTTAGTAAGATATACCACATGCACGATGTAGGGGCAAGAGGAACTTTAAAAATAAATTGTAAATACTAGAATGGAATGTGAGAAAATAAAAGGTGATACTAAGATAAAAAGAATATTGTTGGAGCAAAGATAGGTTGGAAAATGAAAAAGGAACTGGAGAAAAGTGATGCAATGAAATGCAATGAGGTTTGGAGAAGGTTTGTTATCTGAATTTGATGAAAGGTGTTGGCTGACGAGTGGAGAGATTTAAGGGGAATTGTTTTAATGAAATACAACAGTGAATCAGAAATGTGACTTCAGTCATGTCAGTGTGCCTTAATTAGAGGGGAGAAGGTTTAGAAGCAGAGCTGCTGATAAGGAATATGTTTCAGAGATTCAGGCCAGAGATTATTAGGAATTACAGAGATAAAAAGGAAGAAATAACTATTAGAGATATTGTTGAATTAGAGTCATATGTGGGAGGAGTATAAGGACCCAAAGGTAACTTAGAAAGTTGCTCGCCTTAGGGACACGATAGGTGGTGGCATCTCTCAGAATGATGGAAATGTTACATTGGAATAAGGAGGAATTTAATTTTTTGAAATGTATTTTTAACTTTAAGATTGTGAGGCATCATTTATGTTTCCTTATGGAGAAGTATTAGTTGTCATTAGAACTTTGTGTTTTTTAATTAGTTGTGGTGAAAATACTGAAACTCATTATAGAATAATTTCATTCCTTATCTAGAAGAGGAGCAGTTGACCATATTATTAACAGTATGGGTTGATACTTCAATAGGTCTAGTAAAATGAGAATGGCCCTTTGCTTTTTATTCATGTCTCTGGGATAATGACTGTCATGCGGGAGACACTGTGCCATGTGTCGTGCGGGGCATGCAGGGTCTCAGCTCCCGCTCCCCACACAAGAATGCAGGATATGGTGAGGCCAAAAAGGAACACCCACGGAGTCATAGGTAGGGGAGTCATACCATCATAGTCTCGCTGGCGGCTGGGCTGGAGACACAGGAAACAAACATCCGCCAGAACCCCAGCAAGCGGTCTTCCTGCACCACTCTCGCTTGCCAGGTGCAATCCGCCCTGCTAACTGCAATCCGCTCTTGCCAGCCCAGCCACCATCTTCTTGCTAGCCGCCATTTTCTGCTAGCGTAGCCACAGTTATATTAGTGGCCAATGGCTCACTGGTTACAGCTGACGGCCAACTAGCCACAGCTGATGGCCATCCAATCACAGTTGATGGCCATTTACTACCTGAGCCAGCGCCTTTCCATGTGAGGTCAAGAGCCTGGAAACTGTACTCCTGACTCTGTCCCCACATTATGTTTGCTTTGGAACCAAGTTTTGAACCCAAGGATTTGAACCACTGTGTTATATAAACACTATGCTAAGTGCTGAAATGGTGGGAAGAGGGGAAGGAATACAAAGAATGAGCTGCATACATTTCAAATTGTTTCCTCATATAATTTTTTTAATTGATCAATATAATAGTATATCAGCTGGACAGGTGTTATGCTGTCTCTTTCAAACCAGAAAATTTGGCTCAGGAAGATTAATGAACTGTCAAAGTCAAAACGGTTTTTAAGTGGCAGAGTCAGAAGTTAAACACTCTTTGTTTTATTATTTTAAGTTTTAAATTATATAAGCTTTATTGGAAGAAGAAAGATCTGAGCTGCTCCTTAAGCCAGGTTCTCAGAACTTATCGTGCTTAAAAATTACCTGGGGATTTTCTTTAAAATGAAGAGACCTGAGCCTAAATCCCAGCATTCCAAATCCCAGGTGATTCTGATGAAGGCGAGTCTACATTTAGCTTCTGGCAGGATAGCACTTAGAGTTAGAACTTCAGTGGACTCTGGCGTGGGGAGGATGTGACCAAAGGCACCAAAGAGAAAAACCTAAGGTAGGTGGGTGCAAATCAGACAAGTTGATGGACAGAGGTTGTGCAGAGGTGACAATAAAAGGTAGGGTGAAAAATAAGCTGGGATGAGTTTATGCAGATCCAGATTGTAAGCTCATACTTATATCTCAAGTGTCCACACTTCACTCTTGGGTTTGGGAAAGTCTTAAGAGGTTTTGAGCATGTGTTTTATGGCAATTAAAACTGGCTGTGGTATGAAGAAGGGCTTACCGAGTGTGGGATGGCCAGGAGTACGGTTTCCAGGCTCTCAGCCTCACATGAAAAGGTGCTCCCTCGGGTAGTCAATGGCCATCAACTGTGATTGGATGGCCATCCGCTGTGGCTAGTTGGCCGTCAACTGTAACCAGTGAGCCATTGGCCACTAATATAACTGTGGCTACGCTAGCAGCAAATGGGGGCTAGCAAGAAGATGGTGGCTGAGCCAGCAAGCAGCAGAGTGAGGGTTGTGGATCGTGTGGCTCCTGTTTCGTTTCTCTATACAACAGCCAGCGAAGCTATAGTGGTATGACTCCCCTATTTATGGCTCCGTGGGTGTTCCTTTTTGGCCTCACCATGTCATGCATTCTTATGTGGAGAGCGGGAGCAAAGACCCCACCTGGCACCCTGCATGACACCGAGGCAATTTTAATTGTGCGGATTTAAGTGAGATGTTATTAACCTGAGTTAGGGTGTTGTAAATGTTACTGGATGAAATGGAAAAGATGTAATCAAGTCTACTAGTTAACTAATCAGAAATGAAAGATAGAAAAAGTGAACAGATAAACATTATGGGCTTTTAAGTCTGTATCGCTGAGTATACGCTCCTGAGGGGAAGACATTTAAAAATTATCTTGGCAGCTTGTCTCACATTTCTGAAAAACATCATCAACAGCTATTACTTTTGATGTTACTGGAAAAATGTGTTTTATGTTGTGCATATTTTTAAGTGTATGATATCTGTGAGGCCTGGCAGATTTCTATATTGGAATGGGTTGGGGTTCACCTTGTGGTTTTGTAATGTCTAAGAGTTGAAGGTCAATTACTTGGGATTCTTGGATCTTCATTCTGGAATATCTTCCTCTAGAGTCTAGTGGCATCATCCAAATCTATAGAATTTATTAAGAAATATGGGTCTTATAGTTTACAGAGACTTACAACAACCCATAGAGCTTTATTGTGCAATTAAACTTGGGTACATTTAACTTTCAGATGTGTGCTAGCTCTCATAAGGATCTACAGACAAGTATTCAGGGGTCACAGTAAGGGTTTGGCTTGTTGGGAGAGGGACAGACAAGCACAGCCATCCAGAAACACACTGCAAATCTTGGCAATCTTTGCCTCTCGTGGTTAGATACATCTAACAGATGGGGATTCCTTATTGAATCAGAAGGCAGAAGTAGAGGAAGAATAGAAGGCTTTGGCCAAATATTAGGTACAATTAATGGATTCTCCTTTAAAAAAACTGCTCCTGACAATGCAAGTGAATGAGACAGCTCATTGGGAAGACTCAAGAGCCTACTGGGGCTCTTATATATATATATATATATATATATATATATATATATGTGTGTGTGTGTATATGTATATATATATATATATATATATATATATATATATAAATGGGTAGGCTTTTTATATATATATATAAATACATATATATATATATATATATATATATATATATATATATATGAATGGGTAGATCTTCTCACATTTGCTAAAAATAATCTAGAGGCTATGTGAGATAAATTTGCCCTTACTAGAACCATTATTTTTTCTTCTTAATGACTATACTGAAGCAAATTGAACATTTCTGACAGAAATATGCATACTTCTGAAGGGGCTATAAGACAGATCAGTGGTACTCAAATCACCACCACACATTAGAATCTCCTGGAAAACTTTAAAAACACCTGAGCTGAGAGAGAGAGAGAGAGAGAGAGAGAGAGAGAGAGAGAGAGAGAGAGAGATTGAGATTTAATTAGTTTAAGCTAGAGTTAGGCCATAGATTTTTTTTTTTTTTAATTATCAGCTATTTTTAATATACAGTCAGGGCTGAGAACCACTGAGACAGGTAAATGTCAGCACTTCAGGGATCACCTGTGAAAAACTGTTACAAACTAGTGGTTCTTCTAAGTATTAAGCAAAATGCATCGTAAAGATGGAAAAACTGGGAAAATGAACAGCATTATCTTTTTTTTTACATGTAAAGTTATGTTAGTTGGCTTGATATAATCACAAGAAGAGATAAATATCTGGCATGCTGTGAATTTGGCCCAGGCTGCAGCACTCAACATCCTTTAGGGGGGGAAATTTACTAATTTCAGTGTCTGTTATAACCCAAGTCTGTCTTACATGGCTATTCATTCTTCTTTCTCTTTTTCTAAGACAAAAAAAAAAGAAAGAAAGAAAGAGAGCAAAAGAAAAATCTAAAATGACAGTAAATTGTTTTATAAAACTATTTTATTTTAAAATGTAACATTCAAGCAAAAATGTGCATGTGTGCATGAAATGAAGGAAATTCTTATGTAAACACTATCTAGGTCAAAAAAAAAGAATATAGATAACATCTCAGAACCCTTCTTCTACATGCCTTCTTCTAATCTTATATCAATATCTTGACTTTCATGGTAATACTTATTTCCTTTTACTAATGTTTTTATATAAAATAAGCATTGCTAAACACTATAGTTCATATATATATATATATATATATGTATATATACTATATTAACTTATATATATATATTTAGTACTTTATATATATGTATAAGAGACAGGTTTTTGATGACAGCTTATGAAAAATTAAATAAAACACAGTATGTAGTCTTTTCTGTCTGGTTTCTTCCACGTATGCTTAGTCAACTCATTTGTCCTGTTTTTTTACGATATTTTATTTTTAATGTAATATGTGTATCCCTCTTGTTGTCAATACATGCATGAAATATTTTTATTCCTTTTCACTAACAAAAATAATGCCAACAACTTTTTGTACCTATCTCTCAATATGTTTGATTAGGTTTCTGAGGAGTGTATAACCAAAGAGTAAAATTGCTGAGAGGGCTCGGGTAACTTAGAAGATCTAACTTAGAAGATGAAAAATTGGGTTCCAAATTTCTTGTACCAATTTACACTTCCACAAGTAACATATAAGGATTCATTTTTCTCTAATTCAGAAATCTACAAACTGTGGCTCACTGGCCAAATCTGGCTTGCCACCATAGTGTAAAATAAAGTTTGTTTTTTCTGTTTTTGTTCTTGTGTTTTTTTTTTTGTTTTTTTTTTAACAAAATGATGCCCATTTATTTACTTGTCCGTAGCTTCGTTTGTGGTATAGCAGCACAGTTGAAAACGTCGTGACAGTGATCACATAGTCCACAATACCTGAAATACTGTCTATCCCTTTACAGTAAAAATTTTGCTAACCACAGTCTACCTCCTCTGTCACTCTTGGCATTGTCAGGAGTTTCCATTTTGCCATTTTTGGTGGATATGTTGTAGAATTTTCTCTTGATTTATTTCCATTTTCCTGATTACTAGTGATTCAGAACACTTTTTCATGTCTTTTTTGGTCATTTGAAGATCTTCATTTTGTGAAGTCTCTTGATCATTTTCTATTAAGTGTTTGCCATTTTCTTATCAAGTTCTTTATAATATCTGATTATAAACCAGTCCTTTGCAGGTGAGACTGCTATTATGTTCTCCAACTCTGTGGCTTTCTCATTTACTCTCCTGTGATGAACAGAATCTCTTATATTTTAATGTAGTCAAATGTAACAGTTTTTACTTTTGGTTAGAGCTTTTCATGTCCTGTTTAAGAAGTTGTTTTTTTATCCTAAATAATAAATATTCTATAATATCTCCTAAAACCGTTGTTCTTAACTGACGGCAGTTTTGTACCAAGGGACATTTTTCAACGTCTGAAGACATTTTTGGTTGTCTCGACAGAGAGTGTTCTATGGTATCCAGTGCATAGAGGCCAGGGATCGTGCTAAACGTACCACAAAGCACAAGACACCCCCTCAAAGAAAGAATCATCTGGCCAACTGACAATAATGCTGCTATTGAGAAACCCAGTCCTAAAACATAATATATTGATTTATCTTTCACATTAAGATCTATAATCTAATGGGGAATTGATTTTTATGAATTGATTTTATTAAGTAGAGTTCAAGTTTTACTATTTCCATATGTATATCTGATTGTCCATTTACTAAAATGACTGTCCTTTCCCATCACATCTACTTTATGATAATCAAGTGTCCATGTATACAAAGTTCCCTGGGCTTTTAATGCTATATCAGTCTATTTGTCTATCCTTGCACCAAAGCAACTTCTCTTGACTATTACAGCTTTATGCAAAGCCCCAATAAAAGTAAGGCATTTGCTCTCAAGATATTCTTCCTCTTTGAGAATTTATTTAGTATAAATCCATTTTCATACCTTTGTGTTGTGTAGTCTACACATCTATTTTTATTTTTTTCCAAAGGTAATTTATATTTTGATGCTATTTTATCTCTTAAAGTTCAATTTCATAATTATTTCCAGTATAAATATAAATTGGATATTTGTTTGTATTGACCTTAAATCCAGCAACTTCCTAAACTGATTTACTTCTATAATTTATATGTAGAACATTTCAAATAGCAATCACAATCATATTACCTTTGAATATCAACAGTGGTCAATTGATATTTCTCTCTCCCTCCCTTCCCCCTCTCCTTCTCTCCCTCCCTCCTTAATTTTAATACCTAATTTTATTTCCTTTTTTCCCCTTTCTTCATGAATTATTATAGAAAATTATTTTAATATAGTCAACAATATTTAATCAGCACACACTCTCAAAAGTATTGCACTGTCAGTTATTATACAAATGAATTTTTTTGAAAAAAATTTACTTTAGCCAACAATTTTTAATGAGTATCCACTATATGCTAAAAATTCCATTAGGCACCAGTGCAACTGCAGTGAGTAAGACATGATCCTGGGACTCAGGCAGTAAGGAGGTAGACTAAAAACAAATAGGAAAATAAATTGCTTCGTTCTGTGTGTATTTTTCTGTTTTAGCTTTTTTTGTTTACTAATTTTCACTTGTATTATGTGTAATATGCTGTTAAACATATGCTTTTTGTTTTTAAGTTGGCGAAGTAATTTTTAGTTCTAGAATTTGAATTTGATTCTTTTCAAAAAACTTTTGTATCCTTTCCTTTATACTTTCCATTCCTTTGCCAAAATTCTTAATCTTGTATTTTATTTCTTGAATTATTTTAAAGTATATAAAACTTTACTCCAATATTTAGAGAAATTGTGGGAGTGTTTTTATTTTCGATTGTTTTTATTAATCATGTTGGCCTTCCTGTATGTTTGTGTGTGTGTGTGTGTGTGTTAATGTTTTACTGAGACTTCACTTTTTTAGAGCAATTTTAGATTCACAGCGAAATGAAGGAGAAAGTACAGAGCTTCCCTATTTACCCCCTTCTCCCAAACTTTCATATCTTCCCCCATTATCAACAGTCTTCACCAGAGTGGTACATTTGTTACAATTGATGACCCATGTTATCACATCATAATTACCCAAAGTCCATAATTTACATTATGGTTCACACTTTGTGTACATAATATGGGTTCGGATAAATGTATAATGACATATCATTGTGATATCACATCTGGCTTTTTAAAAAAATATGTACCAGACATCATATCTGGAAATGTTTTGCAGAAATAAGTTAGCATCTAGTATGATTTTATCATTCTCCATAGAGAATTTACCTTCTGTTAATTGCCTGGGCACTAGCAATCCTTGATCATCTTTATCCATTTTCAGAAATGGAGATGATTGAAAGATAAGTTGCTTTGCTTGGGAGAACTTTTATAACTGGAAAGAGGTTCTCTGAGGTCCCAATCCAAAAGGTAGAGTGTTTGCTGGGGAACACTTCTTAGTGATCCCGGAACATCATTCACTGTGCACTAGCCAAGGAAGGCTGCCAAAATTTCCCTCAGCACCTCTCTCAGGAATTAGCCATACCCCAAAGGAACAGAGAAGCACGACCTCCCTAAGTCATTTTTTTTGTTCTCCGGATCCTGACCCATTAATCCCTCCCTATCTTATAATTCCTTTAGATGCTTTTATAATTTGTTCTGCTTTTCTGGTGTACTCAGTAGAAGAGTTGGTCAAAATTACCTAGTTCACTGTTACTGGAAGGGAAATCATCAAGAATTATTTGTTTATGTAAAAGACTAAAGAGTAATGGAATTAAAATTTATCAAAAATCTTATTTTTGAATATTTTATGTATACTTTCACAAAGTTATAAATTATGTACACATACATATTTTTAACCTTGTTAAATTTACATTGATTTAAATTAGATTTTAAGATATATTTACTATATAATTAAAATATAAATCCCGTATCTTCAATTTATCGAGAGAGTCTTTTCATTAATTTCATTCCCAAATGAAATATACTTAGTACAGAAAAAAATTATTATTTAGTCTCTATCCTCCCACTGCAGTGTTAACACCACGACGCCCAAGATCACGTCTTCTGTGTCAGTTCTGATACCCCAGTACCTAGTGGAATGCCTGGTCCACATTAAAAATGCAAATGAATCTTTCTTGAATAAATGAATTGTGTGTTTAAACTATTTGTTTTTATAGTCATGCTCACTGCAATACTTTTAACAGATCGTGTGCCCAATAAAAATGGTTGATAATAATTCTGGAAGGATTTTCTGACATGAATTATACACATAGTTAAGTATAAGGCCATTTTTCATGATTTACTACATCCTAACTTGATGTAAATATTGTGTGTGTATATATATATATTTTATACTAAATTTTATAAAGTATAGTAAAAAACACAGATAATCTTAATGTACTTGGATTATTAATAGGAAATAATAAAAATGTTTCCAGAAAATTTATCAATGAGTATCCTGAATCTAAGGAAGCTAGAGGAATGGTACACAGTTTTGTGTAACAGAATTTTCTTCATCCAGGTATGCAGGAAGGAATATATATTTATAAAGCCTCAGTATTGAAGCTATTTCTGTTTGTGGTATTTTGAAAGTTTATGAATTCACACTATCAAGATAAATATTGAAAATTTTTATTCTAAAATATTAGGAAACCCAAGTTAATAATCCTACTAGTGAAATAGCATAGAATCTCCCTAAAAATATTATTTTAAATCCAAACAACATAAAGATTAATACATTTTGCAGTGCCAAGTCGGAGAATTCTAATTTACAAAATAAAACCAAACAGCAACAGAAAAAATAATAAAATAACATTACTTTATTGTTAGGGCTTTGAATGAAATTCGAGCTGTCTGAAATCAGTAGTTTTCTTAAATTTAAAGCAGGCCAGCCTCAAACTAGCTGGACTCATTGTAAACCTGAAATCTTTGCCTCATTCATTCATTACTGCCAGGGTGTGTGTGTGTGTGTGTGTAAATAATTCTACATAAATAGTTTAGCTTTTTATAAAGATTGAGACATAACGTGCAATAAACTTCTATATTTGGAATGTAAATTTGATAAGTTTTGGCATATGTATAGACCAGAGAAACCATCACCACAATCAAGATAATAAATATATCCATCCCCACTGAAAACCTTCCCCATACTCCTTTGTATTCCTTTGCTCCTGTCACCTAACCTGTCCCAAAGTAATCAGTAATCTTTTTCCTGTCACTATAAATTAGTTTTCATTTTTCATAGTGTTATGTAAGTTGAATCATACAGTATGTACTCTTTTATTTTTCCTGGCTTTATTGATTCATCATATTTATTTTGAGATTTATCCATGTTGAAGCATATACCAATAATTAATTTCTTTTTTATTTCTCATAAGAATTCCACTGTATGTATAAATGGCAATTTGTATATCCATTCACCTATTGATGGAGTTTTGGGTGGTTTCTATGTAGAAGGCATAAGTCCATATAAGGACTTGAATGCAAAGTTTCTAAAAATGTGTGCATAGGTCTTTGTATGGATATATACTTTCATTTATTGTGGGTTAATTACTAGGTATGGAATGGCTGGATTATATGAATCATCATGTTTAATATTTGATGAAACTGCTGAAGAGTTTTGCACAATGGTTATACCATGTTACATTCCCACAACAGTAGATTTCCTTTACATCTTTTCTTCTGCCATTCTTGCCATTTTCACATTCCGTTATTTACTTCCTCCTCAAATGTGGTTGTCTGATAGGTAGCAGGGAATTAAGACATTCAGATGGACAACAGCCAGATTTCTCTTCCTTTATCTCAATTGTTTTAGGAAGAAATGCAAAATGGTAGTTAAAGGAATGAGTTTCAGAATCAGACATTCAGGATTTAAATTCCGCCACTCCTACTTCATAATTGTGTGACACTGGACAAGGTACTTAACTGCTTGCTTATGACCCAGTCTCCCCATATATAACAGTTTAGGAAAGTGAGAGACATATTAGTCATTTCATAAATGTCAGCTCCATTTTCTGTCTTATGAAACAAAAAACCAAAAGAACAAAAATGTTAACATGAAGAGCCAGAGTAATTTATAGCAAAACCAGATTGAAACCAGGTTAAGACAAAATGCTGCAAGGGAACTATTTGCTTTGTTTTTCTTTCTTTGAACATGAAATACTGCTTTGTTATAAAAAATAGGTAGCGTCTTTCAAGACTATTTTGACACCCCAATATCATGGGATTCTCTGAGAATAATAGAGCTTTTTGTTAAAGTAACTGAACCCATTACTAGAGTTTTACCATTTTGTACTAATAACTTTAAAATGGGAAGTACGAGTATATACATTGCTATATAGTTAACTTGGGTATATATTATACAACCAACTAGAAATATTATGTAATTCATGCCAGTATTAATTTGTGCTTTCTCCTCATTCAGAAACTAAAAAGATTTCTTATCCCTGTGTTTAAGATTATGAGGTGTTCTATTTCTTTGAACTCCCCCTAACAATGTGTTATCATACTACTGATCATTGATGTACCGTAGCACTCTTATTTCATTTTGTCCTGGGCTAAAATCATGGATTATTTGATTTGGCTCTTTTACTGGTACTGAATCTTCTGCATACGTGCATGATTCACATTACACATGGTCAACATCAAATGATTTCTGAGGAGGCTTTTTATCTTTCTTCATGCTTTGTGAAATTCTTCCTCTGTATTTTTGTTTTAACCAAAGAATGATTCTCTCTGAAATTAGAATTTATCATCTTTGTATCTGCTTTCTATTCTGTGAGTAGCACTCAACTCTGCCCATTTCACTGTTTTCTTTCAGACAAACTGGAGCAAAATAAATTTAATCTTCCATCCTTGAAAGCAGTTGTTGACTCCTGAAGGAATATATCCAATACTCACTCGTTTTTTTTCTCATCTCAGTTTTTCTCTGTGCATCAACTTTATTCTTCTTTGTCTCTCTGCATACCCTAGTGTTCATTGCTCTATATTATTTTTCAAATTACCTCTATTAAGCTACTAAAGTTTCCTCTCTTAGAAGGACTGCTTGTAGAAGGACTGCTCTGACATCACATCTCATCACCTACTATAGTGTTTTACCTCTAATAACAGATCAATGCCAGGAGGAAAAATTATTCCTCTACCCTCTTAGGTTCTGAATGAAGGGCATGCAAATTAAATTAACAAATGACATTAACAGGAGAAATGGCACACAGTTCTTATTAATATTTATATGCATGGGAGTTCTTAGAAAAGAAGTGACACTCACAGAAATAGTTAGACTGGGGGCTTCTATAACCTTTTAACAAAGAAAAGAGGGGTTGGGCTTCAAGGGATGATAAATTGTAGAGAAATCTCTAGGAAGTATTTGTGGGAACTAACAGAAGATAAGGGTTATTTTATTAACTCATGCAAACTCATGTTTATGCAAACTAATCTTGGTGTCAACTCCCTGTTTTTAATAAGAGTCATTCTTCCCTCCCTGGTACAAGATGGGGTAGCTTCCTCAAAGGGAAATCTATGCCCTGCTTTTAGGCAGATAATGGGAGAGTAGAGAATTCTTCCTGCATCTGTTGACTTTCAGTTGCCTTCAGCTCAAAATGGTCCTTATGCCAAAATGGCATATTTTGGGATAGCTTATTCTGATCTCCTTTATCAGTTATGACATGTTCCCTAAAATTTCAGTGTGAAATGAAACTGAATATCTAAGGGACTTTACTTAGTTCATCATAGCTTGGTTTGACTGTTAGAATCAAGATGCTCTGACAACTGCCAGGGAGTGGAAATTGTGTTTGGTTCAGTTAAACACACATTGAACATTGTAGACACAGAGTTGTATAAGACTGAGGCATCTGAATTCCAAGTTTTATGCCAGAAAAACGAACATATAGTTTGGATGAGGATACTCCTATTTTTGTTCCTGACCCAGATTAGCTATTATTGTTACTCAGAAAGCAACAAGTTCATAATCCTGAAATGACCCATTCATTCACTAACAGTAGAGGACATAGTGGTCTACATCCCCTATTTGTTCCTTCCAGACTTTCCAAGTCTGGCAATATTTTCTGTGGTGCAAGTTAGTTTTTAAAAGTCTATCATACTAGGAAAAAGATTTAAAAATTACCTTAATTCCTATCTCCCTGTGTTTGTAATATTTTAATTGCAAGTGCAAGATTTGGAAGGACTGCTGGTAAGTGTGAAAAGGTTGCACACTGTCTTCTCAGTAAGATTTATTCCTTTTTGTCCTGATTATTATGGAATATTGTCAGTTAAACAAAGTGTTCTTATATGGGAAAGATTAAGTGATGAGGAAGAATTAGAAAAACACTATTATTAATTTAGCCAGGGCAAATTAAAGATCATTAAACTTGGCCATATAAGGTTTTAAAAAACGGAAAAGAAAAATCAATAACTTCAGAAAAATAGTTACTTGAAAAGATAGGCTTTTGATGACAGCTTATGAAAAATTAAATCAAATATTCAACTAGTTCTGTGGCCATTAATTCATTATGAAGGAATTCCTTTTGTTCTGACAGTTGAAGCAGGGAATCTTTTCCTTTGTCTCTGGCTTAGTCTCTGCATTGTTGCTTAGAAACCTAGGCTCCTAGAGGCATTTGCCCATCAAAGTGCAGGTAAGGGAGCACATTTGGTTTTCAGATGGAGATGAAAGCAGTGGAATGAGGGTAGGTTAAAAAAAAAACAACAAGACTTTTATGTATTTGTAGGTAGAGTTTAAAATTCCAGTAGCTGAGTACAAATACAGAAGAATTGAGTAGAGTTAGATAGAGAAGAATAAAACTATAGGGTAATTTCTTTAAGAGAACAAAAATTGGAAGTTTCTCAGTAGTTAAAATTGTTAAAGGAACCATGTGTAGAAGCTCATTATCTGCACAGTAAAACAATTAACAATTGACTGTGTGCCAACCATTTCCCTTTTGAATGTTCTAACATTGAGCCAGAATGGTTCAGATTGGTCAGCTATATTGCTGTTGATTTGTGGGGTTACAAGAAAGACACCCACAAAGTCTGGGCAACTGTTGAGGTTATGTTTGTATGTGGATTATCCTATATTATATCTGCTGGATTTGGCTTCATATAGCTTTATCTTCTTTCCAATAATATAGAATTAGTAATAAAGCACTGTGAATATAGAACTGGATTTTGCTGTCTAGGATTTTCAAGTAGAAAAAAAAAAGTAAATGCCTACAACAACTGTTTCACCACATACATACAAATATAATATATCGTCTTCCCACATCTGAATTTTAGGCAATAAATAGCATGTAAAAAAAAATTCAGAGGCCCAGACAATGGCTGCCACTATCAAAACCCAAAAAAGCATATTTTCCCTTAATTGGTCCCATTATTCTTGTAAAAATATCCTGAGTGGTTAGTTGATATTGGTTTCCTCTTCAGAAAGCACAGGTTTGCCTATTTCTTCCGACTGAACTGCTGCTTCTATTATTTACTCTTGAGGGCTCTTGCTATTCTGACAACCATAATGACCCAAAGAATATTAAATCTTGTAACTGCCCTCAAGTTTTCAGAAAAGAAAGTGGTTTTTACTTCTAATAAATGGTGTTGTATTAATATCCAACTAGGCCATTAGTAGTGATTGAACATACAGACGACTTCTTAGAGTTACTTCAAGTCTATCCCTGTGAAAGTGCTTCTGTGGGGCATTTCTTTAAATGTCATGCATACACGACAGAAGTATTCTAATTTCAAATTCTTTACATTGAATCTAACTGCATTTATTACAATAACTCTGACAAAAACTTGACTGTAGAATTTTTAATAGATCCAACAGTAAATGGGTTGCTGTTAACTCCTGTTCATTGTTATGTACTAATAGGGAGAGTCATTGATGATTCAACGTTGTAATACATATTGGGGTTAAAGATGTACTGTGAATATGCAACATGAGTTCACTTTATATGGACTATTGTCAGCCTTCCCATAGATTTCTTATTTTGTAATATGAAGTTTTAGCTATCATCCATTATCAGATACACTCACCAATGCATATTAAGTAAACACATGCAACTCAGAAGACATTTCCCTAGTTCCAGAGATGGACTTGATAGTCAAAAGATAATAGCCTAGCCATGGTCAAACAGGATTGTTTACTGTATAACGGGAACTGTGAAGTATGATTAACACACTGCCTGGCACTCACTAGCAAACTATCTTAAGTAAATGAATAAATTGAATTAGGGAGATAGATTGAAGCAAGATGAAAAGGAAATAGCCTGTAGAGTGACAGGAAAAACAAAAGTATGATTTGATGTGAGAAATAAATTTATAATATCAAATATTAAATAATGTGATTTATTATTATTTTACTTCGATTTTGTTGTTTACCGTAAGACACTCATTTAAATTAAACATTTTTATATGATGTTTGCCAAATAGGATGTACTGATGATTGGCTTCTTTTGGAGCTGTCTTAATCATATTGTAGCAAATTGAAAGGACAACAGTAAATAATTCACATACTTACAAGGACCAAAATAGAAGGGTTATGAAATCTTGAAATGCATTTCTAAAGATATAATGTATAAAAAGATGGATATCATCACCTGCATGGCCTAATGAGGGTTAGCTTATTTAGCAATTAATTTACTTGTTCAAATAATTGCTGTGTTCTATCTCAGAAAGAGTAATTTTATTTTCCTTTCTTTCTTTTTTGGTCGTTGATTTGAATTTATAAATGAGATTAGCACACTCAAATTTGAATTAACAGCTTATTCATGTCTAACTAATGAATGAACTGGAGTTTGTCTTTGGCCTTTGCCTGCAAAGAAAACCAAAAAACACAACAGCAATAAAGCAGCTCACTTGCAACCTGGGTCAAATATCTTCTTTATTTTACTATTCTCAGCAGGGTTGGAATTGCACTGAGCCAAGACATAGCAGCGCTGTGTTGAAATTGTTTGTCTTTTAAGGTTCAATGAAAATCCTGTGAGGTTCTGACCTTTCCTACAGATAGTATGTGTTTGGGGCTGTGTCAGTATTTGCTCTGTGTTTCTCAGGATCCTATTATGAATGGTTGAGTAAATCGCCAAACCCTCAACTTCATGACATACAAAATGAAAGTATTTCAAAATAATAAATAATCCCAAAAGTAAACATAATAAAATGCACACATTTTAATTTAGCAAACTAGTCAAGAAAAACAGTTGAATGTAAGTGCATTATTAGTAGTAGTAGTAGTAGTAGTAGTAGTATTTTGCAAAACTAAATAGTTTAAATATTTCTGTTGCTGATATTTATAGTCAAGTACAAATGCATACCTATGCTTCTTTCTGTGAGCATTCAAAATGATGTATCAGTGCTGGAAATGGATTTTTGTTTCCACTTCTTACTGACTAAAATCTTTAACTGTTTGCATAGACTGTTGCTATAATATTAGTTGATAAATAATAAAGGAGAATTTGTAAGCACTGATCTTATAGCCAGTCAAACACTGTGGGAATAGTGGAGGCTCTGGTATCAGAGCCTGGAAATGAGCTCAGTTAACAGTTGTGCAAATTCGGCCAATATGTATAACCTTTGTGAGACAGGTTCCCCATATCTCAAATGTACAAAATAATACCTACCCCATAAAGTTTTCAAAGAGGGACATACATAAGTACCTAGTATAATATAGGGATTCAAAAAATGGTATTTATTTCAGTATTACAATAAAGATAAAAAAATTAACCTGTGTAATATGTATTATTCTGTTGTAAACACTTTCGACTTATTCACAATATTGTTCTTATGCTTTTATAATTTTTCGTTTCTATGTAATTTTTTTTACATACTTCTATAACGAATAAGGACAGAATTGCTCAAATATGCCAATGAAAACTTAATGGCCAAACACAATTAACAATTTATAATTCACATCTAACCTAGGCTTTCTGTACTAATTAGCACTTGTGCCTTTATTTCTTTTTCTTCTTAAACCTGTCTCCTCCCTCGGACATGTGGCAGATTGTATTTTCGAAAGATAATTGTAACAATAGCCCCCATTCTTCATGCCTTTTTTTACAGTATGACTTTATATTTGTGCTATGGAAAAGTGATGTGTAATGCCTCTGACCTTGAAATGGGGAGGGGTGTTGTGATTATGTTGATCAATAGAGTATAATAGTATGCTATGTGATTTCCAAGCAATATAGCTTCTACCTTGCTCTATGGAATGTTGTACTTACCTAAAACTGTCAGGCTATGCAGAAAATCAAACTGGCCCATGTGGGGAAACTATATGGAGAGGATCTGAACTTAGTTGAAAAAAGAGACTCAACTAGCCCTAGCTACTTTTATTTCCTGTTATGCCAGCTCCAAGTACCGTATGACTGCAACCTCATAAGAGATGCTAAACCAGAACTACACAGTTCATCCTTTCCTTAATTCCTGAACCACAGAAACTATAAAAGATCAGAAAATAATTTTGTTGCTTTAAACCATTAAGTTTGGAGTGATTTCTTTTGCATTGTATAACCAGAACTGGTTATTGGCTGTAAGAAACCTTGGTCTCCCCTTTGTGTGTATTCCTTCTTCATCACTATAATCTCCATTTCCTCCTGCTGCCCTTTAAATATTGACACACACTATGTTTTTATTCACAGTCTTAATCTCTGCTTTCTGCATATTCTTCTGCAGATATTTTGTTCGCTGTCATAACTGTAAATGTTACCTTAATTTTACTAAGGAATACACAAGGAGTAGAAAGGGCAATCAGAAAAAACATTTGAATAAATCATGGCAGAAAATTTTACAACTTTGATGAAAACTGTAAGCCTACAGATACACAAATTTCAATAACATGAAACATGAAGCAAAGAAACATAAATAGAACTGTAGCAAACTACATCATAATACAATTGGGTAAAATCAGTGAATGAAAGAAAAATCTTGAAATTAGCCACAGAAAAAGGACACTTTAGACACATAGAAACAGAAATAAGTGTTACAGCAGAATCCTCATTGGAAACCATGTAGATGAGAGGTGGAATGCCATCTCTGAAGTACAGAAAGAAAATAACCTGTCAACCTAGATTCTCTACCCAGTGAAAATGTCTTTCAAAACTGATGGCAAATTAAGTATTAAGAAATTAGAACATTGAAAGAATTAATTATTTAACAGATTTCTCTGCAAGAAATGTTAACGGAAGCCCTTCAGGCCAAACCAGAATTATGTCAGATGGAAATCTGCGGGTACAAAAAGGTATACAGAGCACCGGAAATGTTAACTACATGGCTAATTATAAACTAATGTTTTCCTTATTTTTCAAATCTCTTTAAAAGATAATTGACTGTTCAAAGTATAAATGTTAATAGTGAAATGTTAACTACATGCCTAATTATAAACTAATGTTTTCCTTATTTTTTAAATCTCTTTAAAAGATTATTGACTGTTCAAAGCATAAATGCTAATAGTATATTATGGAGTTTATGACATATTTGAAGTAACACAAAAGTCTGGAATTTACCCCAGTATAATGTATAGTTCTTATAATATATGTTAAGTGTACAATATAACATGAAGATAAAATATGGTAGGTTAAAGATGCGTACTATAAACCTTGAGGCAAGCTGGAGTGACCATGTTAATATTTTCCAAAGTTTATTTCATATCAAAATAATACCAGGGGTCAACTCATCAAGAGAATCTAAAAATCATGAATATTTATAGATTCAACAGCAAAGCTTCAAAATACATAAAGCGAAAGCCAATAACACTGAACAGAGAATAATACAAACCCACAAATATAGCCTCATGAGATTTCAACACCAACATCTTAATAGTATAAAGAACATCAGTACTGATATAGAAGACTTGAACAGCCCTATCAAACAATTTACCTACTTGATATTTATGTAAATACTAACTAGCAATAGCAAGATACAAATTATTTCTAAGTACACATGGAACATTTATCAAGACAGACCATTTATAGACCATAAAAATTCTTAAGAAATTTAAAAACATTGAAATCATATAAAGTATATTTTCAAGGATTCTGAGCACAGTGGAATTAAATTCAATGTAAGTATCAGAAAACCTCAAATATTTGAAACCTAAATAACACATTTAGGAACAGATAAAGACCATCTGTGGGGGGGAGGGGAACACCTACAGCTAACAACATTATTAACTATGAAAGACTGCTTTCTCAACGAAGATCAAGAACAAGGATGCCTGGAACATAATATAAGAATTAGTTACTAGCTATGCTTAATATGTTGGGAAAGGCAACATGTTTCCCACTGGTCTCATGGATCGCATCTTTCCTGGTTTAATAAAAGTCCATTGCTTCCTCCAATCCCATGAAACAAAGGGAAGGGATCCAATGTTCAGCTACCAAAATTTGTATCTGGCATAGTTACATGCTTGCAATTTAAAAAGTTATTTAGAATTACATGTTGTTTAGGTTTTACCTACAAAGACTAGAATACTAAAGATAGATTGTTCTAATTATTCTAAAGACATTTTCTGACTTTTTTTTTTTTATATATTCTCTGTTTCTCTCTAGATTCTTGGCCAGTACTGTGCAACAGAATGTTTGCTGTATATCCCTAAAAATAATACATCCAACAGTTATTCCATTGCTGGTTTGTTTCAGCAATTTTATTGTTTTGAAGAATCTTTTATTCTGGAAATCCTTCCACTCCTACCCTTTCCTAAGTACCATAAACTAAGTTTGTAAACATAAATTTCCTTGGAGAGAGTTCTTCTTACAAAACAGAAAATACCATCAGAGAGCTGTAAACATGTTTCACCCCAACCTCAGATTGCAGGCAATAAGTAGGATTTGTCCATACCATACACGTCTGTTTATTAAAAATATCATGGGGCTGAGATGCCATGGCTGAGAGACCAAACTAAATGTGCTTGGTTTTTTATTTAGTCAAACTGAAAGCAGCTGCATTTCTGTTTGAATTGCTCCCTGAGCTCTCCTGCAAATATATAAAAGGATGTTATAAATAAGTTAGGAGTTGATGATTCTCATTTGTCAATGAGGGCAGCCTAAGTGAAAGCTACAGCAGGAAGGAATGGGCAAAAATACCAGAAAATCCTTCATAATTGTAGCATGAGTTAATCATTCAGAGGATATTCTCAGGCAACCTGAGGAAATATTTAAGGCTAAGAATAATATCTCTGCTTTCAGAGAGGTAGAAGGAAGGAGATATATCTTTTCCAAGATTAGCTGTAGGATTTTATAACTCGAATCTCTGATATCACTGAATCAATTTCAACACTACGTGCATTTCAAGCCTAACAGTATGTGCATCTGTGAGCGTGCATGCGTGTACCCATTTGTCCCTGTGCTGTTGTATATTGTGTAAGAGTAGAGACTATGCATTGCATTCAAGGCTTTTGCCACTCAGCCCTCATCTGTTCTCCCGGAACATGTTTCAGTCTGCGCATACCCTGTAGCAGTAAGCAGTTCTCAGTTTCAGCAGAACTAGCTACTTTCTGTTTCCTCAATGTGAACTTTGACATATGTCTTGTTCTCGTGAATGTAAACTCATATGTATATATTTTATTTTTCATTTTTTCTTTAATTATCAGTTCCAGTGTTGTATTAACTGAGATATCTTCTCCAATCTTCCTAGGCTGACATGAGAACTCCCTCCTGCATATCCCTATAGTACTTTAGTCATGCTCTCATTGTGGCCAGCCATTTCATCAAAATCACTGGGTTTGGCTCATTCCAGAAGGAAGGTTTTGAAGACACTGGTCACATTTCATTTATTATCTATCTATCTATCTATCTATCTATCTGTCTATCTATCCATCCATCCATCTATTTTTGTATCATTGGTGCTGAGCCAGTATATGGCATTGTAGTTGGTGTTCTTTATAGGCTTGTGGAACGAATGACTAAATAAATAAATGAACAATCCTGAGACCTCAAGGGACAAACAGCAAATGCAATACTCTGGGGGTGGGGGGGTTTTAGTGAGCTGACACTGACACTGGTGACACAGACATTGGTTTAGCGGACTGGTCTCTGGAAGCTACTACCCTTGCTGCCAGGCCTCCTCATGTCCCTTGGCCAATCTTGAATTACTGGAGAGTCTGGCTGCATAAACATTCAAAATGCAGAAAGAAAGAAAAAGTTGATGCTCAAAAGAATCAGTAATGGACGAGGTGAAATGATTTATATGGTCAAAGAGATATGAAGATCAGTGACATGAAATATGGCAATGAAAAGTTATGGGGGAAAATATCTAAAAAAGATATCAAAGGAAAAGACTGTGTAACAAAGACAAAATATTTCAGTATTTTGGAAAACCCAAGAGATAAAATATATAACATAAATTACTAAGTTCAATCATTTTTAAGGATAATAAACTATACGCATAATCTTTTGATGAAATTTACAACATAGAGAATTCATTTATGCACATTAAAAACCCCTTCTTTTACGCTATGATATTCCAGAAAATAGCCCAACTTATTTTGAACAAAAATGTTTTCTCTGGAAATATATGAACAACACGGAATCATTCTGACCTTGTATGTGAGATCACATGTTTCCATCTCCTATCCCTGTATAATAGACTATCCCAAATTTCAATAACTTACTGATTTACAAAACTGCAACCATATTATTATCTCTTATGGAAGTTGACTGGACTTGGCTAGGCTATTGTCACTTGGGTCTTTTGTGTGCTTGCAGTCAGAAGGTGGCTAGGGCTGCAATCTTCTAAGGCACAATCACTCCTTTCTGGCATTTGGGCGGGTAAGACACAAACAGCTGAAGGCTCTAATATCCTGGAACCTCCTGCATCTCTTTCTGTCTCCTTGTAGTATCTCCATGTAGTTTCTTCAGAATGGTGGCTTCCGGTGATATTCTTACGTGGTGGCTTATAGCTCCAAAGTTGTGTATCCCCAAAAAGGTAGAAGTGTATTTTCTTTATGACTTCAGAAATAATGCCATGTCACTTCCACCACATCTATTTATCAAGACTATCATTAAGACTCTTAGGTTGAAGAGGAGGTGACATCAACTCCACATCTTTCTGGGTGGACATTTTAAACCATCATACACGTTTTCAAGTACAGATTCACACACACACACACACACACACACACACACACACACTTTGTTACAAGCTTTCAATTACTTGGGTGTCATGAATTTTCAGAATGCTTTTAAAACTGCTTATGTCTCACTGATATGCGTGACCTCCATAGACGAACTTAAATGGAACTTTATTGAGTGAAAATGGCAATAAATTAGAATGAGATAATAACTTTTTCATTGTCTATTTTTAGAAAGCCTTATTCCTGGATAGATTTTATAAAGTGCATATGATTGCAATGGGATTGTGATACTCATTCTGACACTCTATCGCAGGCAAATGTGGCTTGGGAAACAGAAACTGCCAACTGTTTTTGCACCCAGGGGCTTGTTTGATTGGATAACTGATTTTTCTTGGTCCCTGTTCTCTATTTACTTGCTGCAATATATCTGGCCGATTCCCACATGTAGATTTTCTATTTATGCCTTATTTTCGGTTCTCTTAAAAAAAAAAATGACTAAAGCTGCTATCACTCCACTGTAAACCAAAATAAAACCATGAAAGCCAAAGCAGTTACCAGTATTATTTTATTTAAAAACATTTTAAAAAATAATTACTCACCACTCATTGATACAATTATAACTGCACTATGGCAGTATTTTCAACCTTTTTCCCCCCTTATTGTTATCTAAGGATTCCTCCCTTATGAAGTTTAATACCACAGATACATTGTATATCTGTTTATATTGTATGTACAGCTATACTTTACACATAAAAAGAATAACATTTTTTACGTGCCCAAGCTTAATTTTTCCTCCTTGAAGTTGCTGTCCCCTATAGGAACACATTTAACCTAGTGATTTAATTAAAATAGAAAATCAGATATGCAACTGCCATTCTGAGAGATGCACATTTAAATATTGGCAGCGTCAAAGTATTTGCACTTAATACACCTATGTAATTGTGTTCATGTATCTAAATATCTTCGCATAACATTTAGAGATATTCCTACTGCCAACCAAAGTGAACAAGAGAAATAAGGGGTCAGTTTATATGGTTCAGACACAGAAATATATCAGTGAAGGTCGGAATCAATGTTCAGAAAGAGGGCTTTGAGAAATATGGGAAATAAAAGCTATTGTTTGGACATTAGAAAGCTGAACTCAACTTTAAATGTCCTTCTTATTCTGAATAGTGATCTTTGGGAAGGTTTTCAAAAAGGAGATCTAGTAGGTTTCACAGCTTTGTACATGCCTTGAACATTAAAATAGCGTATTTACTTCTATGCCTCAGATCCCCCGATACCACAGTCCTGTGGAGCTGCATTCCAGGTCAGACGGTCAAAGAGTTTCCAAGTCAGAAGGTTCATATGTACCATTAAAATGGAAGGGAAGTTTAATCTAGGCTTTCCTCCCATGCAAAAAATGTGACTTCTGGCATGTGATCGTCAAACCGTATGTTTGTAGTATCTTCTGTCCCACGAGTATGGTGTTCAGATGTGTGATATTATAGCTCCTCAGTGTATAAATATACACATGTTTAATTGTAGGTTTCCTGAGCATTTTTGGATGGCTCTATTTAAAATTATAAAGTTTGAACGACCCATTGAGTAGAGAAAGACATGTTTAGGTTAAAATGAAGGTGAAACCTTATTAGACTTCCAGGCTCTGCAGCCACCACTAGGAGAACCACTGAATTATCTCCTTAGAAACACAGAATTATTTTCTTAGAATGGACTTCAGTTACCTGCTCCAAGAGGTCTTTCCCAACTCCTCCCTACCTCATTCCAGCCATCAACCATTCCCTCCTCTGTGTCTCAAATGGCCAATGTCTCATGTATGCACTACTGTAGGAATTATATTCCTTACAGGTTTGCCTTACTGGCAGTCCCGCTACATACTTATGAAATTGGGAGCCCTTAAGTAGTCAAAACATCTCAGTTGTTTTTGTATTCCTAGTTGGCGGCAGAGTGGTGCACTTATAAAGTATTAATATTTTGGAAGAATAGGAAGGCACATTGGCAGGTTATTTTAAATTCATTTAAAAGATTTCCTTCAGGGCTAACCTGGTAGGGCCTCCATATGAGCTCCTGACACTGACCATTCTTAATCAGAAGATACCAGGACTGAAATTAGGTAGTCGAAGCGTTAAAGTGGACTGGACCACTTTTCCTTGCTTATTAGAACACAGGCATAATTATATTCTATAACTCCACTCTTCCTCTCTTTGTCATGCTGAAAACTGGAGAAAAGATAGCTTATGGGGTGTCTGTCGAAGGGGAGAGAATCTGTCTTTAGTTGTGTCCCTATTGTATTTTTATGGTCACATGAATGCCTTTGGGGGGGGGGGCAGCCGTCCTCAGCTACAGGATAGAACTTGTCTCATTTTCTATCACCAACCCTTATGACTTCATGTAGAATTCCAGAATTCTGATAAACTGTCATGTGGAAAAATGATAAAGTGATTTATGCTCAATTTTGCTGGAAGGGAGAAATGCAAGGGCTGTCAGTCTGGGTCTTGAGAACAAATGAGTTACAGTTCATGAGGCAGCTCAATAAGGCTATCATTTCCCATCAGCTCCCATCACTGACAGCCCAGATTTACTAGCTGGAGAATGGGAAGGGGGCTGAGATATGGTGCCAGGTGAATTGGTACTATTATTCCATCAACTAGGCTCATAGAGACAAGAGGCTACCATGAATATTTGATGGTAGCGTCTTCCCAGAAATGCTTGTGAAACATAGCATTACTTTTCTTCCATTTGCTGGGAGCCTCTCCATGTGCAGGTGTCTCTCTTTGAAAAATGACCACTTGTAAACCACAAAGGCATTTGGGATTGTTTGTTTTTTGCTGTTCCAGCTGATGGCGTGTTCCTCTTGGCAGCCTGTGCATGTAGGGCACTAATTCATGGCCCTCAGTCCTCACAGGATGAACTGAAAAACGCTTCATCTACTGAGATGCTGTATACACCACATCTGTCATTATCCATCTGACACAGTGGCAGTGAGCAGACAGCCTCAAGCCCCCTATGTGCTGAGAGAAAAATAGGCTTTGATCTATGGCATTTTCTGTGTTCTCCAGCAAACAAAAGGTGAAGAGGTGGGGATGGATTTACATTAGGCCTAAAAATACTTCCTGCTGATTTTCTTTGAGGTAGAAATATGTAACTTTGTAAATACTAAACTATTATAGGCCTCTTTTCCTTGAGACATTAGTTTTCAGTGGGAGATGGGTTTACCTCACTACATATGGTGCATTGAAAAGAAAACACATTTAACCTTTGCTCTCTGGAGGTAGGGAAATGTATTTCTAAAATCTCTCGAAGGAAGTTTTAGTGTTTACTTTGTATTCAAAATCAACTCAGGATGATTTCCTATAAGTCTTACCTATTTCATTATCTCCCATTTGTAATCTTTGGTGTTCTAGTTCAAAAAGGTAACAGCTGTTTTATGAATATATGGGGAATTAGGTACATACAATAACAGGGAAATTTTTGAGCCACTGGATATTTTGTTTGCCTTTCTACTGGCACTATATAGGCAGATTGCTTCTTTGAATCATGAAACTTTAACTTCTCTTAAGAAATTATCTAAACATTCAGTCTGGTAAAATATTGAACAAAATATATTCCTTTACATGGATATGACACTGGTTGCTGAAAACGAGTCATTCTGGCACTGTGAGTTCTTTAATCTATTAGCCTTGTAGGTTTGAGGCTGCTTGAGACATGTACTTCCGTCAGATAGCGTGTGAGCCTGTGAGACAGCACATATAGTCAGGTATGCAAAGGGTGAGCAGAAAGTTTATGCTAATGAAGTAAACATTTTGAGTTTTAACTTGTCCATTCATTCAGCCATGTATCTATATACAGGCACTGTTCTTACTACTCTGAATAGAGTTTTGAGTTCTCCTTTAGGTTGTTAAGAGAGATAGAAAGAAAAACAAATTGTCAAGAAAAGTTTCTGAAAGTCACAAACTGTTTGAGAGAGCTAATCAGACAACGATAAAAGAGTGACTGGTTATTGATTTTAGTTTGGGAGTCAAGGACATTTTTCTGAGGCAGTGACTTTTAAACTGAAATCTGAATGACTAGAAGGAATATGGCATCCAAAGGTCTGAACAAGGAGCTTTCCCAGAGGAGGAAATACCTAGTACAGTAGCCCTAGGATAGGAACAGATGATCCTTTTTGAGAAATTAAAAGAAAACCAGAGGCCAGACCATTGAGGTCTTGGTAAGCCATTAAGTTGATCTAAAGTGGAAGCCCTAAAGTTCTCTTTCTGGCTTCAGGGAATGATACACTTCGTAAGGTTCTTTAAAAAGAGGAAAAGGAATATTCTGTTGATGCGTATTCTTAACAGCCAATATAGCTAATGGTAAATGAGTATTTATTAGGTGTCAAACATGGTCCAAAGTGTTACCGTGTTTCCCCGAAAATAAGACCTAGCCGGACAATCAGCTCTAATGTGTCTTTTGGAGCAAAAATTAATATAAGACCTGGTCTTATTTTACTATATAATATGAGATCGGGTAATATAATACCAGTTCTTATATTAATTTTTGCTCCAAAAGACGCATTAGAGCTGACTGTCTGGCTAGGTCTTATTTTTAGGGAAACACGGTGTACATATACACACAATAGCCCTATGAGTGTTTTTTATCAACCCTCTTACTATTGTTAAAGAACAAAATTCAACCAAGTAAATGTGGACGCCTAATTAGCTTTATTAAGTGATTCATGAATCAGGAAGCATCTCATCTAGCAACTAGAGGGGCACTCCACGGGGGTTGTACAAAATAGAACGTTTTTATAGGAAGAAGGATGAGACAAGAGAGCTATTAACAAAAGAAAAGAAGGGATTATTTTTGGACTGGGACAAGGGGAAGGGTTTTTATCATGTAGATCGCCTTTTTCTTTTTCCCTGTGGAGGATGGTGAGGGCCCACATGATAGATTCTCTAACTAGCACTTGATCAGAAAATTCCAGACTGTGTGGTTAAGATTACATTT
Source organism: Rhinolophus hipposideros (assembly GCF_964194185.1). Taxonomy (NCBI): domain Eukaryota; kingdom Metazoa; phylum Chordata; class Mammalia; order Chiroptera; family Rhinolophidae; genus Rhinolophus; species Rhinolophus hipposideros. Next base: position 35,189,605 of record NC_138049.1, on the reverse strand, counting down.
CTGGGAGGCATTGAAAGCTGCAATTAGATCAGGTATTAAATCTAGGTTTGGTATCATGGGTTTTTAGCATGAGTGACTCCATTTTGGGCCTGTGGTTGTCTCTTTAACATTATACAGGAGGAAACAGAATCAGAGTTGAAATGCACTTCCCGCAGTCTCACAGCAAGGGGTTGATCGGAGATTTGACCCAGGTGGTTTGACTCCACAGCCCATGTTTTTATTGAGAGACTTGCCACACTCAGCGGAAATCTTTTCTGGATATTTTTTTCTGAACTGCGTGTGAATGTAGAATGTTTGCCACTGATATCAAGCAGTTAACAAAGCATTATATTTTTTCTCAAAATCTTCTTTTATGGAGTTAACAAAACCTTAATATTAATTTTTTTTTCAAAACCTAACATTATTTAGCCCAGAAAGACCCAGTATCATTTGGTTCTTAGAAATCTCGTCTTCAGAAATATAAATTCTAAAATAAAAATACCGGACAAAATGTACGTGGTTTCTTCCTAATTCTTGAATTCAAAATCCTCAATGTAAAGTTTCTGTGGAAAAATACTCGATTTTATCACTTTTTAAACTTAAGGTAATCACAATGCCAAGTCAAATGATAGTCACTAAACAGCCAGTTATTATTTTTAACATGTAGTTTTGTCTTTCTGCTTTATCAACAACTAAACTATTTTATGCTTTAAGTACTTCTACTTAGTCATTGATGGAAACAATATGCTCAGTATTGTGTACACTTATATATAGTCTATAATACTTTCATTTAATGACAACATTTCATTTATTAAAACTAGCCAAAAAAGAAAGAACCTCTATTGTGTCAATTGTTCCTTCCCATAAGATTAATTCAGATGCTTTCCTCAGTTCCTTTTACTAAAGCTAAGGTAAGAAACACCAGGAATGAGGACTTTTCCAATTAAAGGAAGTATTCCAAGTTCACAAATGCTTATTTCTCTACCATTACAATATCAAACAATACAGTATGTTTTTTTATTCATTAAATTTAGTACTGATATAATTCATATAAGTCAATAGGTGGAAATAAAAAGGATTTCTGATTTGTTTTCACTCATATAAACATATGACTGCTTTTGAGAAACATAGAAACATAGCTGAACAAAATTTCATCCCCAGGACAGGGATTCAGTATGAAGGAGATTTCTCTTGGTTCCTCCTTCTCCTGCAGCCCACTCAAATCAGACTTCAGATTATATCTAGAATCCTACCACTTCTCCCACCTCCACTGCTGTCACCCTGGTCCAAGCCACCATTATTTCCTGCCTAGCCTCTGATTGGCCCCTGCTTCTATTCTCAATGAATGCAGCAGCCAGAGTGATCCTTTTAAGTTATAAACCAGATAGTGTCACTCCTCTGCTGAATACCCTCAAATGGCTTCCATCTCCCTGAAGTAAAACTCACCAATGACTTAAGGGTCTCATGATCTATTGCATCTTCCCATCACCTTTATTGGCTTATCTCCTTATTCTCTCCCTACATAGGAGACTGAGCAGATTCAATATTTGACAGTGACAGGAGCTAAATTAGTCTTTGTGAATAAGAGCCTATGCTCTTTGGCCCATATGTAGCTTCTACTCCTGCCACCAAGACCACTCCTTCTATGCATATAAGATCAGCGCTTGGGAAGCCGATGCTGTCATTCTGTCTACTCAGCAGATGCTTTCTGGTGGTGTTTATCCCAATACAAAGATCTTTATGCATTATGACTATCCCCTATGTCCATCCACCCACATGCCTCTATCTTTAACCTCCTCCTCCCTCACTAACCACCTTTTCTCCTTTCAGATCCTGAGTCAACCAGCCAAGATATTTGCCACTGTTTATGAGTGAGTCTGTGTTCTCACCTCAAGCCACTTTTATTTCCAAACCAAGTGGGCAACCAGAAGTTTTAATGATTGGCAAATTTCCCCTTACCATTTTGTTTTTCAGTCAACACCCTGAGTGGAGCTCTAATATAGTGAGTGCTCATTCTTATTTTTCACATACTGAGTTGATCCATACACAATCCCAGGTTGACTTTTTCTTTCTTCTATCGACTGGTTATAAGGGACATTCCATTCAGTCATGTGAACTGAGAGGTGTTGGTTCAATGATGGTGGATGGCCATGAGGTTTGTGATACGTGCTCATGCATCTTATTTGTAACTTCTGGTCTTATTGATGCCCAATCCCTGAAATGCCACTTCCATCTTACAGTGGGTTGTTACTGGGCCCACCTGAACTGATGACTTAGTAGTCTCAACAGAACCTAGATCACAATAGGCGCTTCTGACTTTCTGTCTTATGTTCAGGCACTCAATTTCTGTCCTATGTTCAGACAATCAATTTCTACCAGGTCCCAATAACATGTCAGAGGCTCTATTTTGGCATGGTCTTGTAGATGTTATGGCTTTGTTCCAGGACCCTAAGGATCTAGTATGTTATGTTTCTTTTTCTGGAGTTGGCCACAAGATGCAACTGGGCTTGTTCACCACAGATACTCTCTAATATCATAAGGTCTTCTGGGTCCTATGGTTGTAAGGGAAGGACCACTTACACCACTGCCTAGATCTGCTCTAGGCCCACTCAAAGCTGGAAACCTTTTATGTCACATGGTAAATAGATTTGAATAGTATTTCCAAGTATGGAATACCAGGCCTTTAGAAGATTATGAGGCCTAGAAAGTGTTCTATCTTCTTGGTAGTGATAGTTGTAAGATGTAATTATTTGCCCTTACTTTAAGGGAATGTCTCATTAAGCCACACACCATTGAACCCCTACAAACTTCACTCATGTGTTGAGTCTCTCAATCTTTGTAGTGATTATTTCCTATCATACCATATGTGCCTTCCCACGCTTCCAATGTATGTACTACTTTTGCTCATCTGTTTTGATTGTTATAGACGTTGTTGATATGATTTCATCAATATAATGGACCAATGTGATATTCTTTGGTACATCCAGACAATCCAGTTCCCTTCACACTATATTTTGACAAAAGGAGGAGGAATTCATAGTTCTGAAGCAAGGCCATAAACATATATGGTTTCTGACTTTCATTTCTGACTAAGACAGAAAAGGATGCATATGAAATTCCAGAGGCAGTTTCAATCTCCTCTAGCAAAGATACCATGTCTGGCATGGTGGCTGCAATTAGGGGTGCCAGTTGTTTCAGTTTTGAATAATCTGTTGTCATCTTTCAGCATCCATCTGGCTTTGATAGAGGTGAAAATCATGAATCATGTGAGGGTATGATAGGGACATCTTAAGGTTGACTCTAAACTCTAGTATTACATACAGGGAATGATATTCTTTTTCATTTACTCTTTTAATAGAGGCTTCCATGAGGATTTTGTCACTACACTAGTTCTTACCCTACACACCAAGGAGCATGCTGGGAATTTTCCAACTGCAAAGTACTCATATATCCATTCCAGGTGTACCTTTAGGGACTAGGTAAATAACCATGGCTGCAAGCCCTCCCCTCACAAATCTTTGCAGATGCTGTTTTCTCCCCAGGATGCTATCCATTTCCCTTTTTGCTTATTTGGCTCCTATTTATATGTTAAATCTCAATTCAGAGAAACCTTTCTAAATAGGTAAATCTCACATCATAAGCTCTTGTGTGATCTATAACTCTCCTTTTGAGTACAGAGAAGAGTTTCAATTTTATAATTACGTGCATGCTTATATAAGTAATATTTATTTTCCTGGCTAAATTGTAACTTCCATGAAATGGAGGGATAATATTTGTATTTGCAGCATTTACCGCAGAACCTGGTATGCGGTCAGTATTTAATAACTTTTATATAGTTAGTTTATATAGAAAGAATACAGGAACACATTAATGAATTAGGGGATGCACTAGAATTTTGATTAGATATCTGATATTCTATCTTATAAAAATACCTGATATTCTATCTTATAAAAATAGATCTGTAGGGACCTTAAAATGAAAAAAAAAAAAGTTAATTAGTAACTGGCACATAGTATTAATTGACTGAATTATTTGACATATTTTTGACTAAATGAATGGTGTCCATATTTCAAATATTCCACATTTTTTTGTGCCACATTCACGTTTAACTAGCTTGAATAGCTCACAACCAATGTATGTGCCTAACTGGGATGGTTGTACTGAGGGACTGTTGATGCTTTCAAGTTATCTTTAGCCATGCGACACCCATATAAGGACATTTGAGGGAAATCAGAGTAACCGTGTTATACATGTTGTTAAATCATTCATTAGTTCAGTGTATTTATTTTTGTTCAATTATGCCTATTCTAATCTAAACTGCTAAAGTTTTCTGATATTAAACAATATATTCTTGAATTGGGCCTTCATTCCATACAGTCATCTCTCAGTATCTATGGGGATAGATTCCAGGACCCTCCACAGATACCAAAATCCACATGTGCTTAAGTCTTATATAAAATGGCATAGTGTTTATATATAACCTATGGACATTCTCCCATATACTTTAAATCATCTTTAGATTACTTATAATACCTAATACAATGTAAGTGCTCTATAAGCAGTTGTTATACTGTATTGTTTAGGGAATATTGTAATGACAAGAAAAAAGTCTGTACATGTTCAGTACAAGTGCAACCATTGTAAGCCTAACTACATAGTTCACATCAGCAACAGCATAACTTTTTCTTTTTGTAATATTTTCAATTTGCAATTGGTTGAATCTGTGGATGTGGAACGCACAGATACAGAGGGCCGACTGTATGTATTATATTTATATTATATAACATTTTAGAACATGTTAAATGTAAGGACATGAATTTCTCTTTCCTAACATTTTTGTATCCCAATAACATTCCAAACTCAAAATTAGATATGAAAATAATTTCTTATTGAGAGAAAGATCTAATTCAAAGAGACATTTTGAAAAAAAACAACACTACATTAATTGGGGTAACATTAGTTAAAACATTATATAAATATCAGATGTACAACCTTATAATGCAGCATCTGTATACTCCATACTTTGCTCATCACCCAAAGTCTAGTCTCATTTCCTCACCATATATTTGACCCCCTTTACCACTTCATCTTTCCCCCACCTCCCTTGAGTTTTTATCTACCATTCTGATTTTTGTGTCTATGTGGTTGTTTTGTTTATTGTTTTGTATCCCACATATGAGTGAATTCATGGTTCCTGTCCTTTTTCATCTGACTTATTTCACTTAGCATGATACTCTCAAGATTCATCCATGTTGTCACAAATTACAATATTCATATTTTTTGAAAGTGAAGAAGTTGAATTTGAAGAAGTATCATGCTAAGAATGAATTATATAAATATTTTATAGAACTTCTTAAGGATGTATGTACAAAATTTACACTGTAGACATAATGTGTACACAAAGAAACAAAATCCGCAATGCTCCATAAAAGAGAAGTGTTAAGAACCAATAATGCATGCATGCAATAGAATATATATAATGTTTTGCTGTATTTTTTTCATTTTTCAGACTATAAGGTTATTATAAAGAATACAATAGATAACCGAGTATGAGTTAGAATATGGAAAATACTGCAACATATCTTTAAGTAAAAAAGGAAGATGTAGAGCAACACTACGTAAAATTGTCCCTTCCTTACAAACAAAACTTTTTGAAAGGTTATACAAGAATATTGTTAATACTTCTTGGGGAAAGGAATTAGGAGTTGGTTGAGAGAGGATGTCCTTCACTTTTTATTTTCTACCTTTTTTACTGTTTGAGCTTTTATGTTGTACATAGGTTACTTATAAAAATTAATTTAATTTAAAAAATTCATTTTTTTATTCCATTACTTCAGGAAACAAAATTAATATAAACATTCATATGTGTTAAGGGATGAAATTCTATAGCATTATCTAAAAATACTTTTCTATTTTATATTTTATTTCTCAGGTCACTCAATATTTGTTTGATCTCCTCTGGAAGATCAACTTTCCAAAAGAATAAATAAGACTTACCATTATTTCCATATTGAACATGCAACCAAAAATTTCCCCAATTCTCATACCACTGTTGGATCAGGTTTGAGAATCTCATGCAACAATACCCTGCTTGTGATTAACACCTATAATCTTTTACCATAGCCGCAATGATATAATAAAGGCTGAAAGAAGCATTGACTGAAAACCAAATATTATTAAGTGGTGGGATTTTAAAACAAAAACAAAACTAAAAACCAGGAGCTTCTACCCAGGCTTGGCATACCATGGCAGGATGTTATGAGCCCTCTTCACTGCCTATGCAAAAATCATATATAAGATTGGCACTAGGCATTTTCTTTTCTTTTTTAAAGATTTTATTGGGGAAGGGGCACAGGACTTTACTGGGGAATAGGGTGTACTTCCGGGACTTTTTTCTAAGTCAAGTTGTTGTCCTTTCAATCTTAGTTGTGGAGGGTGCCATTCAGCTTCAAGTTGTTGTCCTTTCAGTCTTAGTTGTGGAGGACGCAGCTCAGCTCCAGGTCTAGTTGCAATTGCTTGTTGCAGGGGGCGAAGCCCACCATCCCTTGTGGGAGTCAAACTGGCAACCTTGTGGTTGAGAGGAAGCGCTCCAAGCAACTGAACCATCTGGGAGCTCAGCGACTGCTCATCTCAAGGTGCCATGTTCAATCTTAGTTGCAGGGGGCGGAGCCCACCATCCCTTGAGGGACTTGAGGAGTTGAACTGGCAACCTTGTGCTTGAGACCCCACTGGCCCATGTGGGAATCCAACCGGCAGCCTTGGAGTTAGGAGCATGGAGCTCCAACCGCCTGAGCCACCGGGCCAATCCGGCATTTTATTTTTTTTTAGCACCTTTTCTTTTTTTTTTTTTTTGCTTTGTAAGAGTTTATCAAAACAAATATAAAGAAGCATCACTGTTTTTCAATTTTGTATGCATTCAAAATGAGGTAGGAGAAAAGAAACCTGCACAATACAATTGCTTACCTAATTGCGGAGTAACTGCAAAGTATGGGTCTTGCTGGGTATCTTGCTCTGCCGGGGACACTGCACACTGAGAAGTGGCAGGATGCACATCTTGGTTATTATTTTACTCCCGCTGTCTTCAAAGCAATCACTATGTTGTGCTTTTCTATATTGTTTTTGTTTCTCCATTATAAGAGTGTTTTGTTACCTTTATAAGAGTGTTGCGTACGTGAGGAATACTGATTAGAACTATTTTAGTGGTTCATATTAGTAGAGGAATCTGGATCCCCTTTTAAAAGAACAAAGCCTCAACTTCTCTCCAAAACTGCATATATTCAAAATATACAAGTATAGTAAACTTTTATAAAATGTCAAGGAGTGTGTGTGTGTGTGCGTGTGTGATATATACACACACATACTAAGGCAATGGAATCTCTGTGACACCTTGGCGTCTAATGTAATATATATGGTGTAACATTACATTATTTTGATGGCATATACGATCTTTGGCGATCGAGCTTCTACCAACGGTGCGGCAGTTTTCAGCTACTGTTGATGCCGCCCACCGGGAGGAGTATGGAAAGGTCTAGAGACATTATTATCACGACTCATGCGACGCATACGATGAGAGTTGTGGGGAGCGAGGAGGGCGGCGCAGGGTTAAGAAAAGACGGTAGCCAAGAATAGAGTTTAAGCAGGGCCAAAGGAACCCAGTCTCAAGGACTGGGCATCGCATCTGGCCTATGCCTTAGCTTTTATTAGTTAGGTGAGGAAGTCAAGGAGATAAAGCTTGTCAATCTCAAAATCTGTGAATCCTATACATTATAATAGGAAACTGATTCAAGCCAATCACCCTTTCCTGCAGGCAGCTGAACCCTAAGTCTCAGGATGCATGTACTTCCCCAAGGGACAAAACCTTTATGCATATGAATAGATGGAGAACAGATCATTGAATCACTTCCCTTGCAGGTTGTGGGAAGGAGTGCAGCCACAGAGGCAGAGGCTCTCCTTAGCTGGGGAAGGTGGGGGCTGTGCCCACCTCTATGTAGCCTGGTGGGTTCTCCTGTTGGTCCCCACTCGACTCTGCCTGACTTGAGTTGTCCTCCCCCCACCATGGGGAACCTTACTCCTCATTGTCTGACCAGCCACCTTTTGGGGGCCAAACGGGGAGATAAGGTGCAAGTACAGAGGTGAAGCAGTGTCACTGAAAGGATCTGTCTCACAGACTCTTCTTTCCTTAGGGGCAGGTACAAGGAGAGAGACGGGTAGGCTGCTGCGTGGCAACAATGATGATAGTGATGACGGTGGGGAGTGTGTGCTACTGTCACCTAGTGGGTGGACACCAAGAACTCTGCTAAACATCTGCAAAAAATGCACAGGATAGTCCCAACAGCAAAATCAGCAAGTCCAAAATGTCAACAATACCAGAGTTGAGATATCCAGGATTACTTTTAACTCCTGCTACTTTCTACATCTTAGTCCCTTTCCACACAAACCATTTGCCATTCCCATGAAGATTTCCTTGTTCTACAATGTCCCTTCCCCCTTGACCACATGGTCACTTATATTTAAAGTATTCACTTTTGGGTAATTCCTCATCAGTTTTTCCATAGAACTCTTCTGTGAGTAACTCCATTGTAATATTTCATAGTGATGTTTGCTAACATATATATACACATATATATATGTGTGTGTGTATATATGTTACGGAGCGAGTTCCCCAGGAAATGACCACGGAGGCGAATTGGACAAATTCACACTCTTTAGTACAGATCCTAATCTGGGCTCAAGCCGCCACTGACACAGCAGTGAGCGAGAGCCCCGAGCACTGTTTCCCGTCCCTTTTTATTCTTTTTTTTTCTTTCCTGTTACTTGTCCTTTTTCTGATTGGTGTTCCTTGGAGACAAAAAGGGGTGCTGTTTTTAAGAGAATGTTCTCAGGGGTAGATTACCTTAAGAGGATGTTCTGCTTATCTTTGCTGCAGCAACAGGATATCCAGTTTTGGGGTAAGCTTGACTGGGTACATGTTTTTAACGGAAGATATGTGCAGGTGGCCGAAAATTTCCCACGGCACTTTGCTCTGACCTGCTTATCTTCCATTGTTAGGTAGCTTGCCTAAGCTGAATTGAGGCACGGGGTTGTTTTTTTTTCTTTTTTCCTTGACCTCCTCGTCACAATATATATATCATATATTTGTATTTATATATCATATACATATATATGTATATGATATATGTATATATGTATATATGTATATATGAATATATGTGTGTGTGTATATATATATATGCACAATATATGTTGCCCACCAGACCTTGAGGTCCTTCAAGGTCACGGAAACCCTAGTGCCTAGTAGATGGTAGTCATTCAATAACTATTTGTTGAATGCTACCTATATAAAGACATATTTTTAAAGGTTAAAATATTTGAATTGTATTTGATGTTTTCATGACACACAGATGAAAATGCCTTAAACCAGTTATATTTGTAATGAATCCAGGAGGTTGATTATTATGAAATTGGGGGGAAATGACCGATTATAGGAAATAAAATCTCAATCACAACGAAGAAGTACTCTTCGAATTAAATCAGAACTCTGCAGTTGCAGGTGTTTTCATTATGCAGTAGATGTAAAATAGTGGTTGAATGGTGCTTTAGTAGCACAGAGATGATACAACAACATGTCATAGAATCTTAATTGCCTTCAGTTCTTTTAAGCATTCTACTATCCTGTAGTCATTGCAGCCTGACTTCTGCTTAATTGTCTCCCATCTCTGCAGGGCACAGTAACTCTGGGAGCTTCGCTAGGACTGAAAGTTTTTCAATTCCAATGAGTTTCTGGAGGTATAACTCAAACTCATTCTCTGTATTCCTCATCCCTATGGCACACATTAGCAGTGTGGCCCTCTTTCCATATTGCTCTGTGAAGTGCTGTCACCCCTTCAAGCCATTAGTTTGCCCTTTGCACTAAATTCATTCATATGATGTGTGAAGTGATGCAGTGCATTCAACTTTCCAGTTTCTCGAGTTCAGCGTTCTCTTTTCAGTTTCCATTGCAATACTGTGTACATTGGACTTGTTAGAACACTTGTCTGACTTCAGGCTCTGCTGTTTGTCAACCAAATAGCTCTTTGCATATCATTTGTGACTTGGGCTTCAGTTTCTTTATCTGTAAAGTGAGGGATCGGAATAAATGATTTCTAAGGTTAGTCTTGGTTGAACCCCGTTTAATTCTATGATTAGCATTGATAAAGGAAATCTCTGCTCAAAATTTGCGTGTGCACATAAGGGTTTGATCATGACTGTAAACCTAGTTGATCTTTAAACAAGTCATCACCAGACCTTACTGTGAACATAGCTAACTTATTTTTTAATATTTTTTGTTGTTGACTGAATTTACACATAATGTTAGAGCTATCCCTTTCCATTTGAAGGACTCTTTGCCCACCTAAATGAATTTGCATTCATATAATGACTTCATACCATAAGACATTTGTCATGTCCCTTTGATAACCAATCAAAAATATCCTTTTTCTCTTTGGAGAAATGTCTACTCAGGTTCTCTGCCCACTTTCTGGACAGAAAGTGGATTGTTTCTGGATTGTTTGTTTTTCTTGTTGTTGAGTTGTATGAGTTCCTTATATATTTTGGATATTAGCTCCTTATCACAGGCGTTATTTGCAAAAATCTTCTCCCATTTGGTTGGTTCTCTCTATTTTGTCGGTGGTTTCTTTTGCCATGCAGAAGCTTTTTAGTTTGATGTAGTCTCATTCATTTATTTTTGCTTTCACTTCCCTTGCCTTTGAGGTCAAATTCATAAAATCCTCTCTAAACCCAAGGTCCATAAGTTTAGTACCTATGACTTCTTCTATACAATTTTTTGTTTTAGATCTTGTATTTAGGTATTTGACACATTTTGCATTAATTTTGGTATATGGTGACAGATAGCAGACTAGTTATTCTTTTGCATGTGGCTATCCAATTTTCCCAGCACCATTTATTGTATGCTTCTGGCTCCTTTGTCGAACATTATCTGCCCATATATATGTGGGTTTATTTCTGGGTTCTCAATTCTATTCCTTTGGTCTGTGTGGCTATTTTTTCCTGCCACTATCATGCTGTCTTTATTATTGTCACTTTGTAGTACAAGTGTTCAAGTCAGGGAATATGATACCTCTAGCCTTGTTCTTTTTTCTCAGAATTTCTTTGACTGTTTGGGGTCCTTTATGATTCCATACAAATCTGATGATTTTTTGTTCTTCTAAAAAACAAAAAGTGCCGTTGGGATTTTCATGGGGGTTTCATTAAATCTGTATATTGCTTTGGGTCAAAATTGTTTTCCAGAAAATATAATTTAATCTGACTTCAATGTTTTCTTTCTGTTTTTATAATGGCTATATTTTAGAAAAGAACTTTTTGAGACATAAACTCATATGTAAGTAGGAATCAGCAGGCATCCTTAGTGTTGAACAATGTGCACCAGGCAGAGCCCAGGATATCTTTCAGCTGTAACCAGCCAACATTTTGAATAAGTAGAAAGCAATAGAGAACATGCACCATTTTGACACCTGACCGAAAATTGAGATAAGTGACAAATCTGGAGATCAAAAAGTCAACAAGTCATCTTTCAAACCAGCAAAGGATGCACACAAATTAGTGCTGAGGAAGATTCAGTATTGAGGGTTATGAAGGACAACTTCATACATAGACCTTGTGATCAATGCATCCCTTTATTTCAAGAAAAGTTTACATGTACAGTCACATATAAAATTTCAAGGTTGTGAGTCATTATGAAGTTTTATTGAGGATAGCCAATATAATGTAACTGAAATAGCTGTTGGTATAGTCATGACAATTTGGAATACTTATATGACCAAATATGTGGAGCTGTGGATCAAATCAAGAAATGTTATTTGGATCTGGGCTGTAAATTATCCATAAGTGCCAGAATGATTGTATGGTGTTACTTTTTGTTAGATGATTTATTTGCTTTTCAAAATTCAATTCAGTATAGACAAAAACTGAAGTAAATTAAATTGAATAAATTTGACTTTAAATAGGTACAATCAGTAAATTATAATCTTCAGAAAATCTTTAGCTTGCAATGCTAATTTGGATGTGCTTATTATAACTGAAGAGTTGCATCTTCAAATGGAAAGAAACAAAGGCATTTTCCAATATCAACTATATAGTTTGTTGTAATTGTTTTCTTCCTTTCATGTTTAGCCTCATTATCCCGTCTCTCAAAATATGGCATTTAGTTTTTATGATCCACTGAACGAGCTAGTTGGAAGACTACAAATATTAATAGAATAAATTTCTAACATACTTTTTTTTATATCATCCTATATCACATAGAAAACTTTACAGTTTGTATATGTATATATAATTTTCTGTTTTCTAAATGTTTGAAGTAGTGCATTTGCAATTCTCAAAATTTCCTTATTTTAATCTGGAAACTCCCTTGTTATTTGTATATGTATGTGTGACACATTTTTGATATCCAAGTTTTGTACGATTAAAAGTATAGTAATTATTAATTTACTAAACATCAATAATTCACATAAACATGGCCATATAACAAGTCATTCTTATTAATAATGTAAGCCTACAGTTATAATTTTACTCAATTTTGTAAGGATGATTTTGTTTTCATAATGATAATAAGTTCTTCACAATGGGAAGCAAATGAAGGGACACTTTTTGATAGACTGCATAATGTAATAAGAATATTAATTGATTCTGAGATTGGTCAAACATTTAAATACAGTGGAAATATCAAGCTGTCAATTTACTCCTTATATTTGAACCTGAGATTGCTAGATTATTTAGTACTTTTTCGCAAAGCATTATTTTAATTTAATTTTGACCAAAATAACAACATTTTCACTCACAGAATAATTTTTTGTTGTTGTTTAAATACCACCAGTTGTTACCTCCAGGTAGTTTAAAAATTTAAACAACTATGGTTCAAATTCCTTAAGGTTTGTACATTTGCTGTTCTGGAAAATAATATGAAAATCAGTAATGAGGCATAAAATATACTTAACCCAACTATGCAGGAATACAAAAAAAAATGGCTGAAACATACATCAATGAAACCAGAAATGGAATGAATCAGTTAGAATAATGTAACCGTTTAGCCCAGTCACACTTTTTTGTAAAGTAATTTTATCATGATTATTCTAGGTCCTTCCACGTGAAATAACTTATCTATATTCATTGAAAGAAAAGCCAACTGCATTATCTATAAGGTCCTAGTGAATTCATATTTATTTTTCTATTTTATTTTAGGTCCACTGAATTTTTATTTCTTTCAGATGTATTTTTTAAATAACATACCACCACAGATGTTTAAAATGCAACATTATGATGTAATGAATTTGCTATTAGGCTATAAAACTCATGAAGACAAATAATTATACTTCCAAAGAAAAACTATTCATTCAATTTAGTTATATAAAATGGGTTATTGATCAATGGAGTTTATACTTTTTCTCTAATTCCAGAATGGTCAGACCCTATCTAGTGTTTTTGTTTCATTTCTTGGTTTCCCACTTTCAGATAGATATTTACAAACGAGGGCTGCTCAGAGAACAAAAGGGAAGAGAGCAATTGTGGCTTAGAAAACGTCCCTCCTAAAGGATGGTTGAAGCTAGTAAATATGTTTAACTTGGAGACAGTATCAATAAGTTTCTTCAAATATGTAAAAGTCTACCATAGAAAAGAGTGAACAGAATTGTTCCTTTGCACATGATCAAACCTATGATTACTAAATGGTTGTAGGTCAGTATGATGACCATTCTAAAGGCAGTGTCCAAAAAGGGGGCAGGATTGATTTATATTTGTTGATGCCTTTCCCCTGCTTTATTGAGGTAAAATTGACAAATAAAAATTGCATTTATATACTATGTCCAATGTAATGTTTTGATATATGTATACAGTGTGAACTGATTATACCATCAAGTTAATTTTCATATGAGTTTCTAACAATTAAGTCTACAAACTCATCCTAGAAAACGTTCAACAACCTACCTCGTTGTTGAACATTGCTAGGGTCACCTTCAAAGTCCTCCCCTTGGGAAGCGATGCACCGATGCCAGTGCCTAGTCCACCCTTTAAAGCAATTTTGGAACTCTTTTTCTGGAATGGCCATCAGAGCTGTCGTCGCATTACCTTTGATGTCCTGAATGTCACCAAAATGTCTTCCTTTCAATATTTCCTTTATCTTTGGGTAAAGAAAGAAGTCATTGGGGACCAGATCAGGTAAGTGGGGGGGGTGCTCCAATACAGTTAGTTGTTTACTGGCTACAAACCCCCTCACAGACACGTACCATGTGAGCTGGTGCATTGTCCTGATGCAAGAGCTATGAATTGTTGGCCAAATGTTCAGGTCGTCTCACTTTTTCACACAGCTTTTTCAGCATTTCCAAACAGTAAACTTAGTTAACTGTTTGTCCAGTTGGTACAAATTCATAATGAATAATCCCTCTGATGTCAAAAAAGGTTAGCAACATCATTGCAACAAGTTCACAAACTTAATTGTCAGACATCGTAAGCATCACCTCACATAGTAGTTATAATTAGTTTATCGTTTTGTGTGTGTGTGTGTGCGTGTATTGAGAACATTTAAGATCTACTCTCAGCAAACTTCAAGTATACAATACAATATTTCTTATACTGAATTTCTCTCTGTTGTGAATGTGGTTAAGAGGATATCCTGGGTGTACTCTTAAAATCCTTTCCAACTCTTAATTTTATGCATCTGGAATTGTCTTAAGATAAAAAGAATCAGTGTATGCTGACCTGAACCTTTTGCAAGCCTGAATTGTAGATCAATTCTACAAAGAGAAGTAAGTCCATCCCACGGGGTATGTAAAACAACCCATCAGAATGGAGCAAGAAAACATTAAAATTCCTATTGGGGTTTATTTTACCTATTTTATTCTTTCATATATTTAATGATCAATATAATATTAGTACAGCACACATGATTATGATTTATAAGTGATTAAAATGTATAAATACCATATATATATATATATATATATATATATATATATATATATATATATAAAATATTTTTTTAATAAGGGTGTGATATAAAAGAAAACACCTGGGACCACTGAAATGATAAATAATATGGAGTAGAGGAAAGTTACCTTAGAATAAATGCAGTAGAATTTCATACATTTATTACAGAAATAGAATACTACTCAAAGAAAGCCTTTATATATTTTTTTGTTTTTCAAGTTTATGCCAATCAGGATTTACTCAGATTAAAAACTGAGAGTATGCTGGAAAGGCAGAGCTTGTTAGCCATATTAATGTTAATATGTTTATACATTGTCACAAAATTAATTCTGTATGTAAATTGGGATGCAGTAATAATGGCATCATAGATTAAGCACTACCCTCTCACATCTAGGGTTATTCTATGTGTAACCCAAGTTTTTAACCACAATTATTTTAATGTTTTGGGGTTGTTACCTATAGGCAGCAGTTCTCCATTAGAATGAATATGAAGCACATAATTTATCACAATTAGGTTTAATTGGATATCTTAGTCTCTGTTCAGTAGATGCCAGCACTTCTCATCTCAGTACCTGAAAAAGACAATTTTAGGTCCTTTCCTGGCAAGTTCTGTGATGGATGTGATCTGATTTAATTCTCAAGTACTCAGAGTACTCCACATCTTACATTACCATATTTTGTCTTACTAAGAGTTACTACTTCTAACTCTACCAAGAGCGCTCAATATTAAACACCAAAAATGATTGTTTTTCTCTTTTTTAATAGTCTCTGGATTAAGATGTTCAATATTAGAAAGGATATTTTGCAAACATTTAGCTAATTTTGCAAGCATTTAGCCAAAAATGTTCATGCCATTTTTATCCTCATCATATAGAAATTATTTCAGTATCCAATATCAAGGCAGGAGTGACAATTGTGGATCACACTGTTACAGTCATATTCCTTCTTGTATGTTCATTTCTTAATTGGAGTCTTCTGATTGACATCATAAACTATGAGTACATGTGTGCAAGAGTGTGTACATGTGTGTGAAAGAGAGCGAGAAAGGAGGAGAGGGGAGGGGAGGGGAAAGGAGGGGAGGGGAGAGGAGGGGAAGGGAGGGGAAGGGAGGGGAAGGGAGAATGAGAGAATGCTACTGGAGAAGGATGAGGGAGAAAAGAAGCTAGGATAAGAAAAGAACAGTGTTCATCAAGAAAATACATCAGTGAAAAACCACTATTGATGACATTATAGAAAAGCCCCAGTGTTCCCTTTTAGTATTTTTGGTTTTGTTTCTCATAGAAATTGGCAATATTTCTCTTAATTACAAAACCAATGTTTAGTTATAAAAAATAATGGGAAAATTACCTATTAGTCCAATCATCAGAGTTAATAATGTTAAATTGGTTTGTATATATCTGCATAAGTATATACACAAACATGTAAACAACCATACAACGTAACAGACATCCCTTCAGCTTCTTTTGCCCCATGGCTACAAGTCTTTTGAAATTGCCTTAATCATTTAAAAATAAAATTAAAGATCCATATCCTATAGGGCAGTCTGGGCAGACTCCCCACCAAATTTTCTTTCCTTTCTTTTCTTTTCCATTCTTTTTTTATAAAGTGAGGTGCAGCATGGCAGAGTGGTGGTGGGTGGTGATGGAGTGGAGATACTGTAACAGAAGCAGAATCAGGGATTATTTTAAGTGACACTTTTTTTCTTTCCTTTCAGGTATCCCCATACACCTACATACACATACCACCAGACACACACACAGACACACTTTTAAAATAATGGTACATATCAATTTCTGCTTTTTGTTTATTACCCTTAATACATTTTAGAGCTTTAATGTCAATACATATAAAGCTCTTTCTCTTTCACTAATGTCTAATATTCCATTTGTATTAATGTACCAAAATTTATTTTTACTTTCCCTTTCGGGTGATCATTCCATTATTTCTGGGTTTTTGTTACTGACTACAACTCTGGGGATGGGGGCAATCTATTTCCATATGAATATATAGTTATAGCTCCTTACCAACACTTTCTCATAGCTCTCCAGAGTAGATTCCTAATTTAAAATTTAACTATCACAGAGTATGAAAAATTTTTAATTTTTTAGGTATGAAGAGTGCCATTTTTGTGTGCACTTGACAACACTGGATTTTATCAGTTTGGTTCACCTCTTATTTGTTGTGGTATATGGTATAAATGGGGCTTTACTTGGATCAGCATATTTATTGCATTTAGAAAAGTACCTGGAACATTGAAAGCTCTCAGGGTATTTTCTTTTATTTGAATTGCTTACCTTTTGTATTAGGTAAAGTTGCAAGTAGTACCCACTCTGTGGATATCGTCTCCACCTGGAGGAGGAGTATATGATAGAATGAACAGTCAAAATAAGCACCTAGATTCTAGATCTTTCTCAACCAGTTGCTAGTTACCTAGGAACCCTGCTGAAGCAACTTGATATTCTAGGCCTCAGTGTCCTGCCTGAGAATCTGCAAATCAATCTCCATGTCACTTCTCAAATTGTCTTTTCCCAAGTGTTGGTTATATAAGGTGTTTATTCATTTTAAGAAAACAAAATGAGTTTCTGAAATGCTGTATTAAAGAAAGATAAAGAAGTGGTATTTGTATGAGAGGGAGGGAGGGAGGGAGGGAGGGAGAGAGAGAGAGAGAGAGACAGAGAGAGAGAGAGAGAGAGAGAGAGAGATTTTGTTTTGCTTTTAACACCAGCCTTCTCAAAGCCATTGCAATTACATTTGTTGTGACTCAACATGTATTGTAAAATATTTTCTAAACGTACCTAACCAAATACACTTTTTAAAAAAATTTCAGAGAATCACACACACAGACACACACACACACACACACACACACACACACACACACACAAATTATAATTTGTGAACAGCTGGGTTTAGATGACCTCTGATTCCCTTTCTTCTTTCATGTTCTAGAAACATCAGATATTCTGAGGCTAAGCCATGCTATGATATGAAATTTTGATTTCTCATTATTCCATAGGATATACCCTACTAACACCCACTTTGAACAATTACCGTGTTTCTTGCTATGGCCCCACGCCACGCATTATTAAAATGTTAACTACTTCCATCGACAAATATCACCCAAGGTGATGGGCATAAGCGCTTGTGCAATTTTTAGATCCCCTAATACCTCCGCAGTGTTTTGGAAGCACAGTTCATTTCTTAATTTTAGAATAAAATCCATTTTTTTAAACTAGTTATTCAGTAATCTGTGTGCATGAAAGGTGCATAACTTTTTTATTGTTGCAAGATGCTAATGAGATCAAGTCTGTTGCTTTTTAGAAAATTGCTTTTTTTCAGTGTAAGATGCATTTATGCTTTGTCTTTTGATAGCTTTTAAATGGGGTAATAAGTTGCTTCTGTGTCGTATTTGCTTAAAATAATTCTATATTCAGATTTCTGTATGTAGTATGGCTTATGTAGATTTATTGCATACATTTCTAAGAGAATGTATTGCAAAACTAAAACGTGCAGCATACTGAAATATTACAGAGCCATTTAAAAAAGTCAATAACCCATATGATCAAGGAGCCATTCTGTAGAACTGTTCTGTGACTTAAGTATTTTAAGATAGAATATAAAATAACCAAAGCAAACCTAAATAAATTGATGTGGCAGGTTTAACATGCTTTTGTTGTTTGTGAAACTCTAGCAGGATATTTAACAGTTGAAGGAATTGAAAGGTGTACCATTGTTTTGAGCATTCTCAACAGAAACTGGAGCAGTGTGTTGGATGGAAGAGTAGCTATAAGGCTGCAGTTTTCAATCTGCTGTGGGGTCTGTATATCATTAGCGTATTTTCCCGTGTATAATGTGCTCCTGTGTATAATGAACACCCCCGTTGTTGGCCCAAACTTTCAGGGAAAAAAATCTTTCATTTTAATTTCTTAATTTAAATTTTTATTTATATTTAGGTACTTGTTTTTTGTATTATAAAGGAATTTTAGCATGTATTTATTATTATTAATTATTATTATTAATTATTATTTATTATTGTTATGTATTATTACACGTTTAACTCATGAACATAAAAAATAGAATTTAAAACACATATAGGTATAGAATTAATACTACCCATGTATAATGAGCATCCTTATTTTTCCCTCATAAATTTGGGCAAAAAAAGTGTGCATCATACATGACAAAATATGGTAATTGCAAAACAAATGACCCTTTGAGGGGATACTGTACATATCCGTACATATATGTACCATACCCATTATCATCAATCGGACTAAAATGTGCTTCCATTTAAAATAAATTCCACAAGAATAAAAATTTTAAAAAAAGTAAATAAATTTTGTAGAATCCTGATATTGTATGGTAGCATAAAGAAAACTTTCAACCTTAATGTTTTGAGGTAATCTCCTTTTAAGACTATATTTAGACATCATAATGTTTTTAAAAATGGGGATTTGCATGGGATCTGGTCATCCCACTCTCAATGCTGAGGACTAAACATAAATGTGTAAAGTAGATTGTCACAGCTGCCTCTGGGGAACAATTTTGAAATGTGAGCATAGTCTCAAGTGATGGAATGGAAAAAAAGGAGCCAAGAAGAGCCTCCATCCCTGCTTTAAGGTTCCAACCATTACAAGGACTGAATGAGTTCTTGCATAAGTTCTTGTTACTTCTGATTCAGACCTCTAGGTCAGGCCACCAGGCTAAGGGTCTCTGCAATTTAATAATTTGTAATGAATGTTGATTGATTTGCTAGTTTTTGATCACTGATGGCAGGTGTAATATGTGTAAATTTATATTCCTTTTCTACTATATTTTTGAAAGTTTATTCTAAGCATTGCTGCTTTCTAAGCCACTAGCATGACAGCGAAAGGAGTTCTAAGACAAAGAATAAATCAGCCTAGACCTTGGGGAACTGATTAGCTCATATAGGTAGTCTTATGTTTCTGACTTCAATGGCCTGAACTAAGTCCACAAAAAAGTCAGTGCCTGATTCTGTGGCTTACATGTATCCTTCAACAAACCAACTTACTGATGCAGTGTACGGTGAATTGCTTTAGCACATTTACATTAAAACGTGACATGATATCAGAATTATAAGATTGCAAATCTTTGGCAAAGTATCTTAAAAAAATGGGGTAAGTGTCATGTTAAAAATCTTGTTCTGTCATGATTATAAGTAGACTAGTAATTGCAAATGACAGTTTAAAGAGGATAGATGAAAATCATCTTGAAACCTAAGTGATTGTATTGTTATCTATTTTATGAGTAATTTTACTTACAACAGGTATTGCTCTGTAAGTTTTTTGGTTTTTTTGTTTGTTTTTTATGATCTATGTTTTCGTTATGAAGAGAAGAGCATTAGAGCTGAATTTTATGTTCTTTGAAATTTATTTACCCTGATGTCAATATTGCTTCACAAGCTTTTGGAATAATATAAGTGGGAATAATATAATTTATTTTCATCTCTTTAATGTAAAATTCCCTGGGTTATTTTGGTAAAGTGTGTCTTCTACAAATAGTATGTGGCTGGATTTTATATTATTATTATTTTGAAGAACAGAATCTCCATTTTTCAATAGGTGATTTTGAAAGCTATGTATTCTATTTCTAGTCTTTCCTGGTTTACTCTTAACATGTTTACTTAACAGCATCACTATGTTTCTACCAAATAATATGAGAAACATAGAATTCTCTAACCTTAACTTTCACATATCCAACCTTACATTATCATTAATTCGTTTTCTATTTTCACTTTTTAAAACCTGTCCCATATTAGTCAATGTTCATTTTGACCAATGTATGTTTATTTACATTAATCCATAAATTGAGTGATTTAGTTGCTCACACTTGCTTTCTACATCCTATCCCTTCATTCTGAGTTCGGTTTTGTCTTACTAAAGTACATCCTTTAAAAGTCTCTTAAGCAATGGTCTGTGTCTTTGAAAATGTCTTTAGTTAGCTCTCATTCTTTTCACTGCTAGTTGTGCAGGGTATGGAATTCAAACTTGATAGGTTGAAAACATTTTTTTACTAGGAACCATTAAAACATTATTTCACTGCATTATTTTTTTGCTGATCAGAAATCTATCAATCTGTTCATTTCTTTATAGAGGGTATGCACCTTCTTTTCTATTGTTTTTAAGGCTTTTCCTTTTATGTTCTAAAATTTTACCATGGTTCTCTAAAAGTGGTTTCTTTTGTTACATTGCTTGAAACTTGACATTCTACTTCAACTAGAAGACTTAGGTCTTTCTTCAGCTCTGGAAAATGATTGACCATTTTCTGTATGATTGCTGCTTCCCTTTCATTCTCATTCCTCACAGTCTGAAATTCCTATTAATTGTATATTGGACCTATTTTATGCTTCCTTTTCACTTAACTACACTTTCATAATTTCCCTCTCTTTAGTTTTCCTTTTTGAATCCTGGGTGGTTTCTTTGGGTTTCTAGTACCTGGAATTTTCCCTTTCTTTCTCGCCAATATATTTCTTTAATTTTTTTTACATTTAAATTGTATTTGACATTTCTAGGAACTGGTAACAGGAGAGGGGCCATTTATATTAGCTCAGTCTGCCATGATGCTAGATTTAGTTGAATTCTCTATACTAAGTATTCATATAGGATGTGAACTCATTTTATGGCAAGATAATGCCCAAAGTTTCTGAGAAATAGACAAACACTTTTGATTCCTTGTTCCACCAAAATCAACATGACTTAGAAAAGTGCTGAAAGTATAAGATGACCCTACAAAATCACTGGGCCCATACAGAATTTTCTGTGTGTGTGTGTCTGTGTGTGTGCATGTGTGTGTGTGTGTGTGTGTGCAGATGCATGCATGTATATAGAAAGCTTCATTTCCTTCCAAACTCCCAGTCAATGAAAGAGATACATAGTATGCTGCTCTACCTTGTGACTTCTCTTATGCACATTCAATGAAAGAGATACATAGTATGCTGCTCTACCTTGTGAATTCCCTTATGCACATTTTACTTTCCCCTAACTTTAATTTAATATTAGATTACCTCCTTCTTAATCCATTTGTTTTATGTCCTTCTTAATTATTTTTAGAAAATTTATCTTCTTCACTCCTTGTTTTTGCCTCTCCAAGTTATAAGAAAAATATTCCTAAATTATGTGTTTTTGTACTTGAAATTGTATATAAATTTTAAAACTATTATTGTTTAAATGGAATCCAAAAAAAAAAAATAATTAATGCTGTCATCACCAAAACCCTTGAGAATGCCTTGAAATTCCACTTGTAATATCAACAATAGTTAATTGGCCAATGCACTTATTGAAGGAGGTCCTATTTTCAATATTTTACCAGGAGCTGTGAGAGAAGTAAAGACAAATTTGATGTGCCACCTGGCATCTACTATTTTATAAGCTAATAGGAAAATAAACATTAAAAATAAAAACAGAAATAAAATTAAGGGGAAAATTATATAGATATCATCAACTCACTTAGAAAATGCTCATAAGTCCCCTTTGGTTTTACGGAGTATTTCTTGTTACTTCTTTATCCCTTATTAACCTCAGTAATTTGAATTCAAGACTTTTTGAGATTTTCTTTCTTTTTCTTTATTTTGTTTATGTTGTTTTTTCCAGCTGCTGGTATTACAGCAATATTAAATTATATCAAAAAGGCATAATCTTTCAACTACAGTATAAATTTTAAAGATTTTCAATATGCTCGTTGGGATAGATCTGTCACTTACAATCTTAGTTCTCTGAGAAGACATATTCTGGCATCTAAAAAAAGTTACTTTCAACGTTTGTAACACAATAAGAAATTGAGAGAAAGGTGTAAGGGAAAAGAAGGAAGGGGAGAGAGATAATATATGTGATGAGAGAAAACATTACTGTTCTCTCTGTTCTAAGAGAAAAAGTAACATAACTGAAAAAGAAATTTTTTTAATCATTTAAGTTTAACTATAGAGAGTAGTCTTATTCTGTGGTTAATTTGAGATGTATTTTTGTTTTTCTCCTCCCCCCCGCCCGAGTAGATTTACCAACTTAAATATTATTAGTATTTAGCAGAAAAAAAAAGACATTTAGTAGACTAGACCCATTTACTTCAAGGTATAAACCTCTCACCTTTGCCCAAATATAAACCTTTCCCATAGAACAAAATTCATCACATTACCCATGTAAGTTTCGTAATTTTTTATCTCTTGTTCATAACTTTATTTTAGAGCTTCCAAATCTGAAAACAGTTACAAACGTACAAAAGGGAATACTGTACCACTTTTATATAACCAGATTGACTGAGTCCAATAGTCTAGAACAAGCATCCTTACTTTCAATATTACAATCTTCTTTTCATATCAATTTTTGGAAATATTTCTTTGATTTCTTTGATTTTGCATACTGTATGCTTACTTAGGACTCTAGAGAAGAGCCTGTCAGCAAAGACAATCAGCCAGTAGAGTGATGTTTCCCCACACAAGAGAACTGAAATAAATATTTACACTACATTAAACCTAAATCAGTTACCATTCAAAAGGATGGAATTTGGGAATAAAGCTGAGCTATAAATGAATACAATAAAAATATCTGTATATGTGCACATGTGTATATTTCATTTATTTACCTGAAAACCTAAGTTTAAAGTATAACTCATTATTGAGTAATATAAAATAAGCCAATAAAGTACAATAAAAGAGAATGTTTAATTATTGCCACTACCACATAGAAATGTTGCAATTTCTACCAATTATGTGTATATACATATACTGTATACATTTTGTTGTGACAAGAGAGGTCTTGTTTTTCTTTGGATTCTCTACTGCATCTACAATAAATTTCAAACCTCCTAACATGAAAATAAAGTTGTCCTGTTGGTCCTATTATCCATGTGGTCCTATTGCATCCCTCCCACCTCATCTCCTACTTGTTCCCTGCTAATAAAACCTACTCCAGCCTCCCTTCTTACCATCCTGTCTCTTAAACTTTTTACCATTTTCTATCTCCATATACTAATGCACCCCACACCTCCACTCCTAACTACCTCTGGCAACGCCTTCCTGCTTCCTCAGCATTTATCTGAATCTTTCCAATTCTGTAAAGAGACAACTTTATATTATCTCTTTGCCATGATGCTTTCCTTAACATCTTCTGCCAAAAACTAATACTCCTTTTTATCAAACCCCATAGCAGAAATTAACTATAAAACCATATACATGCATATATGGTGCTATTACTATTATTTAAAGACTGCTTTGTTCAGTTGCTGTTCAGAATGTTATTGCTTTCCCAAGTAATTTAAGTGCTGTAGTTATTTTTATTGTGCTTGAAACCGAAGAGGTTTAATTCAAAATGTGATCTTTAGAAATGTATAAAACATCTATTTAGTTATTTGTAACCTCTACAGATAGTAAAAATGGTACAGGAAATTATTTGAATTGCACTTTTAACTGGACAATTTCAAAGACCTTGACAAAATAAAATCTTGCATTGTTTATTATATATCTGGAATGGTGTTAAGAAGTCATTATTGACATTCTTCTACTTCCATGGCAAAAATAGCGATAAACTATAAGGTTTTTCTGTTTGTTTTTGTTTTTTGTTTGTTTACCTAAACTGTTACTTAGTGAAAGTATAACGGAAGACTCTTAATTTGTCACTTCTCTCTTTCCACTGAGACATAATTATCCCCAACTGGTTTAATGTCCATTGAATACATTCTACCTTTATTAGATTATTTATTACCTAATAAGAGTAGTTTGTATGTTGTAAAAAACACTTATCCTCAGGGAGTTCCTTTCACATTGATGATTTTCAGTTTCCTTGTTCATA
Organism: Rhinolophus hipposideros; assembly: GCF_964194185.1. NCBI lineage: Eukaryota > Metazoa > Chordata > Mammalia > Chiroptera > Rhinolophidae > Rhinolophus > Rhinolophus hipposideros. The sequence goes on along the minus strand of NC_138049.1, from coordinate 35,164,850 downwards.
CAAGATTGTATTAGAGAAACTGCCTGGTCACATCCATTTCAAATTGCTATTATTCAATGAACTCCATAGCATTAAGAGGGCATGCCATTAAAAGGGCATTTGTCTAAGGATTATCTACAAAGAAGGACAATATATTGCATCAATAATTAGATTATTTTACACTTGTAGAAAATGATTTCATGAAAGTAGTATTTATAATTTTGTACATGATGATTTAATGAAATTCTAAATATGTGAACATTTGCCAAAAACGATTTCATTTGCCCTCCCATCCAGGAAAGACTTCTATGAAAATAAACTCACAGATAAAGACACGCATAATATTTCCTACACATTTTCTTTATTTTTGAATCATAAATCATACTTCATTAATAGTTTTGGAATCTGTATTCATGGTATCAGTGTACTGTGTAACACAGTGTTTGGCTGACGGTAATTGCCATTTGTATTAAGAATCCCAATTTAAGCACAAATCCTTGGATGGCACCAGGAAACCCTAATCCTTGATCTAAGGCAAATAAAATATTCTTCAGATTTTATAAAAGAGTGTCCCTTATAACTAATCATGACATTGTAATACTCATAGTATGGTGTTCAGTGAGAGAACAAGCAACTCTACGTAGCAAAGGGTTGAAAACTGAAGAGTTTCATGTAAAATGTAAGCTACTTTTAGTATGCAGTCACAAGGAGCTTGAAAAATAATTCAGTAATTCAACTTTCAGAGGATAGTGTTCAGTTGTTAAAAGGTCACCTGCCCTTGGCCTCATTTCAACTTAATTGGGACAGGCTAATCTTCTTTTCTGTTTTTCTTTCAATTTGGAATGAAACTGGGATCTCTGTTAGTACTCTTCATCCATCAAATCCTGTGACCTTGAAAGAAGACGGCAGCTCTCCTCAGGAGAGAGTCTGAAAATGAGAATTAAAATAGGTCTTCTCAGTAGAGACCCACACAACATGTAATAAGACATGTAAAAAAAGATCCTATCACTGCAGGCATTCTGTAATATTTCTCAAAGTAACATATGGAGTCAAAAAGAGAATTCATTTAAGTTCAGAGTAAAAAAAAAAATCAGTAAAAGATGTTAAATCTTCTAAAAATCATCTATGAAAATGTTATAATTTGTTTCCTTGCAATGCAAATGAAAAGCTCCACACTTCAAAGTATGAAACATTTTTAACGGCAACTCTAGAAAAAAATCCCCCAAAAGAATAGAAATTGCAAAATGTATGGGTACTGTGTAACTTTTCATTATTATAAAGAAAACCTTTTTTATTTAAAAAAGTGAGAAGACATTTTTAATTAGCCACAGGGTAGGCTGCTTTTACGATAAATAAAAATAAAGATGAATATATAATGAGCATTGCTATAGCAGCAATATTCATTATCCAGAGTCAAAATTACTTCACTATTTTTAACATAATGAGGAAAATCCTTATGATCCCAGACCATCATGAAAAGTTTATGAAAGTATCAGGTGTAATGCTTCCTTTTAATTTCACAGTAAGCAACCTGTGTAAGAGCACATACAAATCACCAGGTAAATTCCCTTCTAGAATTACCCAAGAAAACAATATTAGAAATAATAAGTTTGATGAATTTATAACAAAGTCCTTTGGACACAATTTACTACCGATATTATAGTCTGAATGAATAAAAAACATACTCTATATTAGTGTAATCTTATTTAATACCAGCTTCATGCAACACCATTATCTGTAAATAAAACACAGCAGGTATGTGTTTTCCATGCTTCCTGTAACTGAAGCCATGCATGAGCATGCCCACATCTCCAAATTCAGTGCTGTTTTCTATTTACACGTTGCTCCATTTTCAAGGAAAAGCCCACCAATGCTCTCTAAAAAGGACTCAAGGTCCAGAGATAGTTAACAATCACCCATTGCAAAATTGTTATCTTTACATTAACGTTAAGGATAACCAATCTCCTACATACTAATTTATTACTAGCTACAAAATTATCTCGAAAAAACAAGTATATTTTTAACATCCGATACAAATTAAACATCTAAAGGATAGTAATTGTAACATTTCATGTTTTATTCATTTTAAAAGAAAATACTGTGAAAATATTAGAAATTTAATGATCAAAGCTCAGGCTGCATCAATTCAGAAAGACTGTGTTCCAATATCATTGGTTACTGCCTGGTGGCCTTGGGAAAATTATTTTACCTTTGTAAGCTTCAGTTTCCTTCTGTGTAAGCTTGGGGTAATAAAGCCTATTCATCATCAGGCTGTTGTAACAATTAAATAAGAAATACTGTTTGGTTAATACTATAAATAACATGGTACTAGATACATAGCAAATACTCAATAAATATAATTTAAATTTGTTTGAATTTTATTTTGACATCTGTATGGGATAACATAAATATATCTTATAAATCCAATATACAGATTTTTGGTATTTTAACGTTGGTAATGAAAGCAACCTATTTGGTACTACTTAAAGTCTCAATAGAATTTTCAAGATAAATTTGAGCAGGATGATGTCATTGCACTGGATGGTTTCATTTCCCAGGGCACTCAAATGTAAATATCAACCAAATGAAATGTAAGAATGGCAAAATTATGAAATCTTGATTTAAAAAAATCCCCCAACTAGCAGAGATTACTATGACAGTGAAAGAAAAGAAGGGGGGGAGGGCAATGGTGGAGGTTATAAATCATAATTGAGGAAAAGATAACAAAAATAATGATAAAAATATGAATAACTACATTTATTGAGTAGATGTACTATGCTGCAGGAATTATATTAAATACCTTAAACATATTATCTCATTTTATCATCTCAATAATCCTACCCTTTATTTGAGAGTAAAATGACTTTACATATTTAGATTATACTCCTTAATGAGAAAAAAAAATTAAAGTATATTTGACATATAACATTGTGTAAACTTAAGGTGTATAACATGCGAATTTGATACATTTATATTAAGTAATATGATTGATCATTAGTACTTCTATCATGCTATATAATTATCCTTTCTTTTTAATTATTGGAATAATTAAATTCTTATCTCTCAGAATGTTTGATTACTGTAATACAATAATGCTTTCTATATTCACTTGTACTGTGCAGTAGATTTCTAGGGCTTATTTACTACTCATTGCAAGTTTGTGCCCTTAAAATTAACATCTGTCCTATTCCCTCACCCCTCATCCACTCGTAACCACCATTTCACTCTGTTTTCACAGATTTGTGTTTTTTTTAGATTCTACATATAAGTGATATCATACAGTACTTGTTTTGCTCTGACTTATCTCACTTAGCACAGTGTGCTTAAGGCCCATCCACATTGTTACAAATGTCAGGAAGTCTTTCTTTTCTCGTGGGTATATATGTCAGTGTAGAAAAGCTTCTTCACAGCAAAAGAAACTATTTGCACAACAAAAAGGCTACCAACAGAATTGGAGAAATTTTTTGCAAACCATATATCAGATAAGGGGTTAATATCCAAAATATATGAAGAACTCATACAACTGAATGACAAACAAACAATCCATTCAAAAATGGGCAGATGAACTAAACAGACATTTTTCTTTTTTATTTCCAAAGACATCATCCAAATGGCCAACTGCTACATGGAAAGATGCTAAACATCACTAATTATCAGGAAATGCAAATCAAAATCACAGTGAGATATCACCTCACACCTGTTAAAATAGCTATCATCAAGATGATAACAGATAACAAGTGTTGGAAAGGATGTGGAGAAAAGGGAAACCTTGTACACTGTTATTAGGGATGTCAATTGGTTCAACCATTTTTGGAAAACAATATAGAGGTTCCACAGAAAACTCAAAACAGGTCTACCACATGATCCACTTCTGGGTACATACCCAAAGAAAATGAAAACAAGATATCAAAGAAATATATGCTCTCCCATATTTATTGTAGCAGTACTCACAGTAGCCAAGATATGAAAACAACTGAAGAATTCTTATGCTGATTAATTTAGCAAACATATATCGAGAGCCTAATTTGTGCCAGAAAGCCAGTTAGATATTAAAATGAGTCCATGTCAGCGTTGATCCACATGGCACTAACTCTCCCGTCACTAATATTGCAGTATATATTATTGTTTACCTTAGCTAATTTTTGCAGTTTAAACTCTTCTGAGTTTTTGTTTTGCAGATTCACTCTAAATTCATGGTGAATTTATATAATTTATATAATGGGAAAACAGAGTGTCTTTACCGAAATTATTTTAGCTCAAATTACATAAAATTTCCATTATACACAGTTATTACTCAATACTCTATCTCTGTTACAAGATGCACATATATTTAGACTTTTGCTCCACTAACTTTATAAGAAAGAAAACAACATGATAGTTCTTTATTATTTACATTCTGTATTTAGTTCTGCCAGATGCTGAAAAAAAGAGTATAAGAAACATTGATCAATGAAACCTATATGGGCAAAGTTGCTGCTGGAGACGAAACTTGCCTCTTGAGGTAGAGAGTGTAATTGCACTGTAGCTAACAAGCACCCTGGCATTTTGAACCAAACTGAAAATGAGACCAGAAAATATTATGACATAGGAGCATAGAGTTTTAGTGTCTGGACAAGGTGGCTTTTTTTTTCAATTTTCTTTTCTTTTTTTATTTTTCTTTTTTTTAGGAGGGCACAGCCCACAGTGGCCCATATAGGGATTGACCCGACACCACACTCTAACCAACTGACCTAACTGGCCACCCCTTCTTTCAATCATTTAATTTTTATCTTGTAATTATGTAAAAGTTCAAGATAAAGCTCTGTCTTATTTCACTACATTGATCTAACCTATCAATAACAATTATACCCTCAGGACCATCCACTTTGGGACCTATATTCCCAGATTATTCCACGTAAAGGTGTCCCTAGAATTGCTCAGTGCAGGAGCCTTGCAGGTGTCCAGGTGACCTGAATATTTGATTGAATCTTTTTCATCACACATAGTCTTCCGTATTTTACTGAGTAACCATTGCTTACAAAGCATTCCCTTAGGTGACTTTTTTCTTTCTTTTTTGATGGAGCAGTGTGCAAAGTTAAGGTGTTACAATGTTATAACCTTTTGGCAATAAATTTTAGAACAAAAAGATAAAACAACATAAAACTCAACTAGCCAATGAAAAATAATTCTGCTCGGAAAGGTTTTTCTTTTTTCCAAGATATCCAAGATCTTCCTGATGGAATGGATATATTCACAGACCATGGCCGATTTAAGTATATGACCCTTTAAAGAAATCAAATCTTTTCCAAATAGTTCATTTTAATTGCCTCAGACGTTTTTCGCCTTGTATGTTTGGACACTTTACTCAAAGAGCAGATGGTGAACTTTGCAACTACTGCTAAACTGTAAGGTAGAGGTGTGTGTGTGTGTGTGTGTGTGTGTGTTGTGTGTGTAGGTGAATATATTCAATCTGCACATATTCAGGAAATGAAAATGTCTTTGATTCTAACTCATCAGGTTTAACCAGTGTTATCTTGATAGTCATTGCACATAACAAAAGTCTATTATGGTTCTTTTCATATTTTCTCTAATGTAAACAATGATAATATAAAGCTATCACCTCTTTATAAATGTGTTTAGAATTGAGCAGTGTCTCATTTAAAAATATAAAAATCACACTTCATTGAATCCCGACAGAACCCTCCTTATAAATCTTATTTTGTCGGTTTTTAATTAAATTTATTGGGGTAACATTGGTTAATAAGTTTATAGAAGTATAAGGTATGCCGTTCTAGAATACATTATCTGTATACTGCATTGTGTGCTCACCACCAAAGTCTAGTCTCCTTCTGTCACCACATATTTGGCCTCCTTTGCAATCTTCATCCTCCCCTAAAACCCCTTCCCCTCTGGTAACGACCATACTGTGTCTATGAGTTTGTCTGTTTGTTTTGTTTGTTCATTGGTTGCTTTGTTTTATGTCCCACATATAGTGAAATCATGTAGTTCTTGTCCTTTTCTATATGACTTGTTTCACATAAAACGATACTCTCAAGATCTATGTTGTCACTTATGTCAGTATTTTGTTTTTTTGATGGCTCAGTATTCCATTGTAAGTGTGTGTGTGTGTGTGTGTGTGTGTGTGTGTGTGTGTGTCATATTTATATACCACATCTTCTTTATCCAATCGACTGAAGAACACTTAGGTTGTTTCCATGTATTGGCCACCATGAATAATGCTACAATGCACACAAGGGTACATATATCTTTATGAGTAAATGTTTTCAAATTTAAGGGTTAGATACCCACAAGAGGGATTGCTGGGTCATATGGTAATTCTAGTCTTAATTACTTGAGGAACCTACATACTGTTTTCCATAGAGACTGTACCAATTTACATCCCCACCAGCGGTTTATGAGTGCGTCTTTTATTCCACAGACTCTCCAACACTTGTTTTTACTTGTCTTATTGATAATAGCAATTCTAACAGGTGTGAGGTCGTATCTCATTGTGGTTTTGATTTGCATTTCCCTAATAGCTAGTGAAGTTGAGTATCTTTCCATATATCTGTGGGCCATTTACATGTCTTCTTGGGGAAAGTTTCTGGTCAGGTCCTCTGCCCATTTTTAATTGGATTGTTTTGTTTTATTGCTGTTGAGTTGTATGAGGTCTTTGTATACTCTGAATATTAGCCCCCATCAGAGGTATCATTTGCTAATATCTTCTCCCATTTGATTGGTTTCTTTTTTGTTTTGTTGATAACAAATGTTGCTGCACAGAAGCCTTATAGTTTGATGTAGTCCCATTCATTTACTTTTGCTTTTACTGCCCTTGTGTTTGGGGTCAAGTTCACAAAAACCTCTCTGAAACCAAGGTCCATAAATTTAGTAGCTATGTTATCTTCTATGTGTTTTATTGTTTCAGATCTTATATTCAAACCTCTAATCCATTTTGAGTTAAATTTTGTATGTGGTGTTAGATAGCAGTCTAGTTTCATTTTTTTTTTTGCATGTGGTTTTCCAATTTCCCCAACACCATTGATTGCAGAGGCTTTCCTTTCTTCATTGCATGCTTTGTCCTCCTTTGTCAAAAATTAGTTGCCCATAGGTTTGTTTCAGGCTCTCAATTCTGTTCCATTGTCTGTGTAACTATTTTTTCCTGTCAATACCATGCTGTTTTGATTACAGTAGCTTTGTAATATAAGTTACTTAAAGTCAGGAAGTGTGATATCTTCAGCTTTGTTGTTTTTTCTTAGGATTGCTTTGGCTATTGTTTTTTTTTTTGTTTTGTTTTTTTTTCCCATTTGTTTGTTTGCTTGTTTTTGTGGTTCCATACAAATTTAATGAGATTTTGTTCAATTTCTTTGAAAAAATGCCATTTAGATTTTGACGGGGATAACATTAAATCTCTATATTGCTGTAGGTAGTATGAACATTTTAACTATGTCGATTCTTCTCGTCTATGAACACAGAGTACCTTTCCATTTCTTTGTGTCTTCCTCAATTTCTTTTAGTAATGGCTTGTGTATAGGTCCTTCACATCCTTTGTTAAGTTTGTTCCTAGGTATTTTATCATTTTTGTTGCAATTGCAAATGGGATTGTTTTCGTCATTTATTTTTCTGATATTTCTGACATTGTTAGTATATAGGAATGCAATGCAGTTTTGTACATTGTATATTGATTTTATAAATTGATTTTGTATCCAGCAACTTTACTGTATTTGTTTATTGTTTCTTATAGTCTTCAAAAGTAGAGGCTGAAGGATTTTCTCTATATCGAATCATGTCATCCACAAATGGTGACAGTTTTACTTCTTCATTCCCAGTTTGAATGCCTTTTTTATTTCTTTATATTGCCTGGTTGCTCTGGCTAAGACTGCAGTACTATGTTCAATAACAGTACTGAGAGTGGTCATTCTTCTCTTATTTCTGATCTCAAAGGGAAAGCTTTCAGTTTTGCACCACTGAGTATGATATTGGCTGAGGACTTTTCATATTTGGCCTTTATTTTACTGAGGCACTTTCCTTTTGTACACATTTTATTGAGTGTTTTAATCGTAAATGGATGTTGTATCTTGTCAAATATTTTTTCTGCATGTATTACTATGATCATGTTATCTTTTTGTTAGGGTTGTGTATCAATTTGATTGATTTGCATATGCTGAACCATCCTTACATCTCTGGTATGAACCCCACTTTATTGTGATGTATTATTTTTATAATTTATTGTTGTATTTGATTTGCTAGTATGTTGTTTAGGATTTTTGCATCTCTGTTTATCAGAGGTATTGGCATGTAGTTTTATTTTTTTGTTGTTGTCCTTGTGAGGCTTTGGTATCAGGGTAATGTTAGCCTCGTAAAATGAATTAAGAAGTATTCCCTCTTCAATTTTTTGGGAAAATTTGAGAAAGAAGGATCAGTATTAATTTTTTTTAAAATGTTTGATATAATGCACCAGTGAGTCATACTCGTCCTGGACTTTTGTTTTAAGTGAGGGGGAGGGGAGTTGGTTACTCTTTCAATTTCATGACTCTTGATCAGTCCATTTAGATTTTCTACCGTATTTGCCGGCGTATAAGACGATTTTTTGGCCCCGAAAAATATGCCTCCAAGTGGGGGGGTCGTCTTATACACCAGGTACACTTCAGATAGACTGCCCATAGTGCTTGCCCCGTGCCATAGTGGCCTCCCGATGCCCGCCCACTTCATTCCACATACCGTTCAGGCATCAGCAGCGCTGCTGGGTGTATGCTCGGCTGTTATGCGATTTTGCTGTTATGCGATTTTACCACACTCGCAAAATCGCACACAGCCGAGCATACACCCAGTATGATAGCGCAAAATCGCGAATCGCGATACCATACTGGGTGTATGGTCGGCTGTGTGCGATTTTGCGAGTGTGATAAATTCGGGTTACCGTATATTTCTTTACATATGCATTGAAGATTCGCGATTTTGCGCTATCATGGTGCCTGTTAGAATGTTGAAGAGCTCGCACTTGCGCACTAGTGAGGTCCCAGGGAGATGCTGATGCAAGGGTGGACCAGACTGCTATAGTGACAGGGCGGGCAAACAGGGAGCAGGGACCAATCAAATCAGGCTTTGTATACAGCCAACAGCCAACCACAATACTGCACCATTGTACAGTACAGCATAGAAAATGTCGACCAGTCAAACCCCTATCATCCCTATCATGGCACCAGCCAAAAGAAAGAAGTATGATGCAAATTTTAAACTGAAAGTTATTTGGTGTGTGGAAGGTGTGCGGAAGAGGGGGTAGTCTTATACAGCGAGTATATAACAAACTCTGTATTTTGAGTGGAAATGTTAGGGGGTCGTCTTATACGCCCAGTCGTCTTATACGCCGGCAAATACGGTAATTCTTCATGGTTCAGTCTAAGAAGATTATTTCTAAGAATTTGTTCATTTCTTCTAAGTTATTAAGTTTGATGGCATATGGCCTTTCATAGTATTCTTATTTAACCCTTGTATTTCTGTGGTGTCCATTGTAACTTCTCTTTCATTTCTGATTTTATTTTTCTGAGACTTATTTTCTCTTAGTAAGTCTATCCAGAGGTTTGCCAATTTTATTTACCTTTTTAAAGAATCAGCTCTTTTTTCATTATTTTTTTCTATTGTCTTGTTGTTCTCTTTTTGTTTAAACTTTTTTGTTTAAAAGTTTGTTTTCTCTAGTTTTTCTTATTTATTTCTACTGACTTTAGGCTTTGTTTGTTCTTCTTTTTTCATTGTTTTAAGGTGAAATGTTAGATTATTTGAGATTTTTCTTGTTTCTTGAGGTAAGTCTGTAATGCTATAAACTTCACTCTTAGTGCCACTTTTCTGCATCCCCCAAATTTTGATATGTCGTATTGTCATTTCATTTTCTCTATGTAACTTCTGATCTCTTATTTCTTCTTTGACTCAGTAGTTGTTCAATAACATGTTGTTTGTCTCTCTCCCTACATTTGTGTTTTTTCCAGCTTTCATTTTGCAGCTAATGTCCACTTTTATACTGTTGTGGTTGGAGAATATGCTTGGTATGATTTCAATCTTCTTAAATTCACTGAGACTAGTTTTGTTCCCCAATGTGACGGTCCAGCCGCCACGAGTCGAACGGTACCTGGAAAGGGGAGCGGGAATGCAAAAAGAGACACTCACACGTATGATGATGCGGCCGGTCTTCAGTGATGCTGAAGCACGGATTTATTTTACCTTTACCAATATATACCCTTTGGGTACATGCAGTTTAACAATCACAGGTATGCATTACCTCACAGAAGTAATTATCATATGAAAGAGACTACCAAATGTCCTGATAGCCATCAGTTATCTGTGTCTGGGGAAAACCGGCCACTCCCACCTCATTCTTCAAATACTTGCAGGCCCCTAGAGGCACAGGTGAAACAATGCCTTAGGTCCTGAAACAGATTAATCATGAACTAAGCCAGGCCACAGGTTTCCAAGGAAACAAGAAATTATGGCTCCCCACACCCCAATATACAGCCTTTCTTGAGAATGTTCCATGTGCACTTGAGAAGAATGTATGTTTTGTTGTTTTGGGTTGGAAAACTTTGTAATTATTGATTATGTCCATTTTGCCTAACATGTCATTTAAGGCCAACATGTCATTGTTTTTCTATTTGAATAGCTATCCATTGCTGTCAATAAGGTATTCAGTTCCTCTACTATAATTGTATTTTTGTCAATTCCTCCTTTTATATCTGTTAGTAATTATTTTATATATTTCGGTGCTCTCCGGTTGAGTGCATATATATCAATAAGTGTAATGTCTTCTTGATGTATTGCCACCTTTATCATTACAAAATGCCCGTCTTTGTATATCTTGTTCCTTTTTTTTTTTTTTTTTGGTCTCGAAATCTATTTGTTTGATATAAGTACAGCTATACCTTCTTTTCTCTGGATGCTATTTGCTTGCAGTATCATCTTCTATCCCTTCACTTTGATTCTATGGTTGTCTTTGTAGCTGAAATGGATCTCCTGAAGGCAACATATAGATGAGTCTTGTTTTATAATCCATCGCCCAATGCTGTGTGTTTTAATTGGTGAATTTAGTACATTTATATTTAAGGTTATTATTGATATATGAGGACTTCTTATTGCCAATTTATCGTTTGTTTTCTGATTGCTCTGTATCTTCATTGCTTCTTTTCCCTTATGTTTCTGACTGCTATTTCAGTTTGGTTGTATTCTATGATTTTTTTCCTACATTTTCTTTCTTTTTTCTTTTTTTTAATGTTATATGTGCTAGGTTTTCATTTTGTCGTTACCATTAGGTTTATACACACACACACACACACACACACACACACACACACACACACATATATACATACATACAATAGTCCTTTTTCTTCTGATTGAATCTTGTCTCCATTCACCTGTGCAAGTTCAGTCCTTTCCCCCTCCCCCTTTACGTTTTTGTTGTCACAAATTATCCCTTTTTATGATGTGTGTTCATTTTTAAATTGCAGAAGCTGTAGTCTTTTATTTCCTTTTCTTTATGTTATATTTAAGTGTTTAACACCTGATTCTGAAAATGAGCTGTAATTTCCTATTTCTGTCTGTCATCTTACAAGTTTATATCTGTTTGTCATTTTTTGTTTCATGTAGAAGAGCTTATTCAACATTTCTTTTTTTACTGAATTCTTTTTTTTTTTTTTCTAATTGGAGAATATAGGGGAACAGTGTGCTTCTCCAGGGCTTATCTGCTCTAAGTCATTGTCTTCCAATCTAGTTGAGGACGCTGCCCAGCTCCAACTTCAGTCACTATTTTCAATCTTTAGTTGCAGGAGACACAGCCCATCATTCCCTGTGGAGAATTGAACTGTCAACCTTGCGCTCTAACCAACTGAGCCATCCGGCCACCCCAACATTTCTTGTACTGCAGTTATTGTGGTGGCAAATTCCCTCTACTTTTATTTATCTGGAAAACTTATTCTTCATATCTAAAGGTTAACTTTTCTGGACATATTATTCTTGGCTGGTGATTTCTCTCTTTCAATATTTTCAATGTTTTATTCCACCCTTTCCTAGCTGGTAGGGTTTCTGCTTAAAAATCTGATAATAATCTAATAGGGTTTCCTTTATAGGTTGCCATCTTCTTTTCCCTGGCTGCCTTGAGAATTACTTCTTTGTATTTAACTTTGGACAACTTTAATATAATGTGCCTTAGAAAAGGTCTTTTTGCATTAAGATAATTAGGTTTGGGAAGTTCTCATCGATTATTTGTTTGAATAGGCTCTTAGTTTCTCCCTCTCTTCTGCCTCTGGCATACCTATTATTCTTATAGTGCTCTTTCTAATGGATGCAGATAGTTCTCTCTTCCATGTGGTCACCTAGTAAGGGCTGCAATCTAACATCTCCACTACCACCGCATCTGCTGGAGCTGGAGGACTACAGAATGGGTGGGGGTGGGGGTGGGGAGATTTGTAAGTCTGCTGCTTTATTTTTTTCCCTGGTGGTGGCTGCTATTCCACTGCAACCTCCAACCCCCATCCTTTGCACTGCTTCTTTGCCTCTGTAATTGGCTCAGCGTCAATGTGTACTGGCCACTCAAACCAGAATGCTGCCTCTGCCCCTCCAGTCTGCCAGGCTGCCCAGTGGGGTTTGCAACCCAACCCTACACTTCCGCGTTGTCTGCTGAGTCCACAGCAAGCACTAGACTATGTCTGCATGTCCTGTCTCTGTCCTCCCCCCATCCTGCCTCCCCTGCTAGCTATGATGCACCCACCTTCAGATGTCTCAATGTGAGGATCTCTCAGTCATGTTTGTGTGTTGAACAGGTAATTCTTTGTTGAGTTATGGTTGTTTAACGTTTTGTAACTTTAAGGGGAGAGACTAAGAGATTTTCTTAATCTACCATGATACTCTTCTTATGTCAAGGACTGTTTCTTACAATAGGTAAAAAGGTACAGAGACCCACAATAGGACATAAAGTGTAGGCTAAAAATGAGACAGAGGGATGATACATATTTCCCATGCCCTCATTGTAGACACTGAACTTGCCTAGAATTACGTGGTGGTTGGATGTCTTTTTCCCTGCCTCTTATCTCTCTGATGATACTAACCCCATACTTGTATGGTCTTGAGAGAGAGTGCATCCTTAGTGCCTCAGGTGCCTCTCCCTAGTCCAGTCCCTAATGGTGCAAAGAGAGTCCCAATAGAAGAGCTTTGAGCTCATCTGTGAAGTGATGGAAGGATTCACTGGGGAAGTGAAACCTAAAATGAGCTCTAAAGTATGAGTAGCAATTAACTAGATATGCGGAGGAAACTTTCATGTAGAATAGCACAAGCAAAGGTCCTTTGATGGCAGTATGACAAGTGTGAAGAACCAAGAACAAGCCACTGTGCCCAAAGTCCAGAGCATGAGAAGGTACAGGTCAGAAACGAAGCATGATAGGATTCCAGGAACTTGGCCAGGAGGAGCTGTAGAAGCCTCATGAAGAATGTAACTTTCCATATTAAAAGGAAAGAATGTAAGAAGAGGAGTTCTGCCTTTTGAAAGTAACACAAGAACTGCAGTGTCCAGAAGGATTGGAGTTGTGTTCCAATCAGGGTACTTTGCAGCAGTCAAGATAAGAGATGGTAGAAGTGAAAACAGAGAGAGCTCTTTAGGAAACAAATCAACAGGAGGATTGGACTGCATAAGAAGGGTAAAAGAGGTGTCAAGAATAACTTACAGGTTTTATTGTAATTGCAATTAGGACAGATAATTAGGTCAATATGTTGAGCACACATATATAGAGAGAAATAGAAAATCTTTTTCTCTGATTAGAGAATGGTCATCCAGATGATCATTATATTTGTAATTAGGAGAATAAAAATTTAGTGAGTCCCGAAGTTTAAAGAAAGTGAAGATGTTCTCCATACTATACAGCAAGTATTCTGATAATTTTAAATTAGGATAATATTAGTCTAATGGAGAAACAGGTGATTTTGTCATTGTAAAATACTATCCCTCAATTAAATCAATTTAAACTCACTTATTTAGCATTACTAAACTAATACTTTTCTTGCCCTTTATTCTCTTTTTTATTTAAAACAAGAGTTGGTGAAATACAGCCTGAGGATGAAATCAGATAATCAGTCTGTTTTTGTAAATAAAGTTTTATTGGAACACAACCACACCCATTCATTTACCTCTAGCCTATGGTTTCCCTTAGGCTACAAGGGCAGAATGGATTAACTGAAATAGAAACTGTATGACCCACAAAGTCTAAAATATTTGACCTTGTGCCTGGGGCTTCAAAACACTAAATTCTAAATACATAATAATAAAATGTATTTTTGAAAAACTCTGTCTTCTGCCTTAAATGAATTTCTTGTGTCTTTAGAACAAACCTAGTTTTATATGTAATTTTGGGGGGCCCTACAATAACTAACATTATCATTCTGTTTCACCATTCTTAAATTATACTTTGTGCTGCTCTCTTTTTCTAATATACACCTCATTAGTCAATTTCTGGCATATTCAAAGACTAGCACAGTCCCATGACAATTACATATATAAATCTCAATTTTTATTGCATACATTCCATGTCAATTCATCAACTGCTTTATTAAAATATTTGAAAATCATTTTTACACCAAAGTGTGTGCTTAGTGTAGATGCTTCACTGAGAAATAAATAAAAGTTTTTATCTCAAGGTAATAATAATGTATTGATATTATGAGAGCCTACTCTCTTATAAAAAGTAATCTGATAGTCTGTGGATCTAAGAAGCTCAATGAGATCTTCTTTTCGATAATTTAAGTACAATTATTTAGATATAGGTAAGCTCATATATATATATATATATTTTGTCTGTTAGGTCGGTGCAAGAGTAATTGTGGTTTAAAAGATTAAAAATAATTACAAAAACCGCAATTCCTTTTGCACCAACCTAATATCATGTTTTTTGTGTTATATTTTTCACAGAATTACTTTTGTAAGTCATTGGTGAGTTAACCAGGGAAATAACCAAAATGAAACATAATTTTACACTGTTGAGAATTTTTAATGGACAGATATGGTTATAATTATTAAATTATTCTCCCTATCTAGAAATTTGTTAATGGCCAAATAGTTTATAAAATATATTTTACTATGTAGAATATCAGTAGGCAATAACAAAGATAACTTCTTTTCACCATTTTGATATGAAGTTTTTCAATGAATAGAAAATTAGATAAGAAGACCATTCCTTATGTAAATAATGCTCCACAAAGACACTGCTCATTAATATATTTTATTTAATTAACTTATACTATACAGATTGACTAATAATATGCCAAAGTATCTGTAATAGATACTTAAGAATTACTTAAGCTCTAAAAATAAAGGCTTTCCCAAAAGGATATTTTAGACCAATCTCAGGAAAAATCCTCAAACTTTATATTCATTCACAAAATGATTTGTTTATCACCTAATTTGAATAAGGAATAGTGATGGTATCCAAAATATTGAAGTAGAAAGATAATCCTGTCCTTAAGGAACACACAGTACATAGAGAGCAGATAACTTAGACTTAAGAAATACTTGTAGGATTAATGAAAACAATTACAACACAGTGTAAAGAATGCTACAAATCATCTGTACACAGGCTGTCTGCTTGCAGTAGATAACACAGTGCTTTGAGAGCAGAGACAGGGAGCTTAGGGGAAGAACTCAGGGAGCTGAAACCTGGGGAGTCAGAGGAAGTTTTCCATGCAAACAAGATTGGGATCAAGAACAGGGAACAGCATCATCAATGATATAGGCTTGAGCAAGCAAGAGAGTTTGCAAAATACATCTAGTTCCTTATTATCATTGTGGGAGAGGAAGAGGGAGAAGAAGATGGGTAGGTAAAAAGACTAGATTATGAAGCACCTTTTATTATTTTTTAAAGACTAGATTTTTTAGGTTATTTTTTTTATTTTTACATTGCATTTATTGAGTCTAATGGAGATACACACACACACACACACACACACACACACGGAGAGAGAGAAACAGAGAGAGAGAGAGAGAGAGAGAGGGAGAGAGAGGGAGGGAAGTGGGAGAGTTGAGCTTGGAATTCCATATCCCCTGCCTCTTCTCCCTTGTGGAGCCCTTGGAGAACAGTGGGACTCACCAGTGATGGTCCTATATACACCCAACAAGACTCTGAAATAAGGTGGAAGTCCTCTGTTAGAGAACCCACCGATTGAAACACCCAATTATAAAATTGTGCCATTAAAATAACTGATTTTGTTAGCACAGGATAATGAAACAATTTGTATTAAAAGGTCCAGGGATTATTGATTAACTTAATGACTGTTCAGTTTTACTTTTGGAGGTCATCTTTCTAAAACACTAACACTGTGTTTCAATGGTGTTTATTGGAATCCTCCGGTTCAACAAGGGTAATGGGAGATCACCAGAAAGGTGAGAAGGATGAGGTAGCCAGGCTTCCACTAGAGCAATTTCCATAGGTAAAACAGTAGAAGTAAGTTTTAATAAGATTGATTTTGAAGAAAAGTACACCTTTATTTTAAAATTTGAAAAGCATTGCACTATTTAATAAGATTTACAGATCATAGTCCCTAAACTCAAGAACATATACTGCTTTGGGATTCATTTCTTTCATTGTAGTAACTAGTTTTGTTTTCATTTTTGTTTTTTGAGATTTATGCAGGCAAAATCTCATAAGAGTAATTCTTATATTTGTTGACACTTTTTTGGAAAAGATAATTCTCTTATATAAATGTTCCACAAATACACTAGAATAAATACTACCCATGAAAGGCTGCTGGAAATACCCCATGGCAATTTCATGGTCTTCTGTGTGCTCCATTGCTGAAGAAGTAGCTGGCTGTTCCTAAAACAAGACTCTGTAGACCTGTTGTCTAAGGCTGTGTAACTTGTGAGATACAGATCCACCATCATCCTCATATCCAACCATTCATCTGGTACCCACTGAGTACATTGGTTCCACATCAGTTCTCTTACACCATGTGCCAATACCTGGGGAACAATAAAACAAAATACAAAATCCTCAAGACACAGTGTGCAAATAGAGACAGTAAAAGCAGCAATTATAGCTCTAAATAAAAATAACTGTCTTCAGGTACTAACCAATAATAGCTCTTTTCAACTGTATGCATATATACAAGTATGTGACCAAACATCAAAGTCAGTGTTACCACCTTCTAATAAAAATCATTATTGCATATCAGAGGGAGACAAAATGTAATATCAATAATTACCTAGGCTTTTGATTTTATTAGAGTTGGATTTAAAGGGAAAAGAAATTCCACCTGTTCTGCCAAATGTCATCATTTTGAAAGTGTCTTTTCCTCTTTGTAAGCTATTTTAAGTTTTTATCACAAAGAAGGAAAATGAAATACACAAAAACTGGGCAAAATTAGTACAGTCTATGCTACAACAAACACCCTCTGAGCTTGCTGCTACGGGGATTTAGTGACGGTCTCCATGAACATGCCATACATGGCGATTAATGCATCTCTTGTCCCACTTGGGAGGACGAAATGATTCTTCAAACAGCCACTTCCAACACTCAAAAATGCTTCTGATAATTGTGCTCGGATGTTTGTTCTAGCAGTGTGTGAGGGTGCATGTGTGTGTGTGTATGCATGCAAACACTTTAAATATACATATAGGCTTTCAGTTAAAAATGAAAAACAATATTTTAAAGAAAGCAAAGAGGATACCATGACTAGCACATATTAACTATTAAATATCTGCTAAGTGTTGTAAGTTTAGAACTAACTTTCTTTGGCATAACTTTTGGTCAATAGCTATGCTTACGATATAAGCAACAGAACTAGATTGGAGCCTCTCTGTAATATATATTTCCTATATCTATCTAAAAGATTCCATTAGATAGATAGATAGATAGATAGATAGATAGATAGATAGATAGATAGATAGATAGATGATAGATAGATAGATAGATAGATATAGATACATAGATACCTATATCTATATATATATAGATCTAAATAGATATCTATATCTGTATACATATATATGTAATTTGTTCAAGAGTACTTCCATGGTTCTTTTGACCCAATTGGATATCAAGCAATACACTGGTCTAGACTAGAACATTCTCGAGCTATGCCAAAATAAGTTCTTAAAAAGTCTGTGGGCAAATTTCTCAAGCCATCAGAAGTGGGCATTAGACATGCAACTCAACTGATTTTGATGTGATCAGAAATCACTAAAATTAGAAGATGGATATCACTTAGCATATGCGTCTGTTATGGGCCTAAGCAGGTGGCCTCACTTTATTGGTCTCTAAGTATGAGTTGATTGCAGACAGTAGAATACATATCTCTAGTTTCTGCTAAAATCTGTCTAGTGGTTAACACTTTGGTACTTATGCTACAGCATATTATCACTTTCTAAAACAACATAACATTTTTTTAAGCCAAGAAAAATGATTTAGCTTGGAAATCTAACAAGACCTAAAGACAGAAAATATAAAAGACCTGTGAATTTTGTTCCATGGATAGATGTAAATGCTAATGAAATGTCCCTTAGAACACATTTAAATTAAACCATGAGCTACATTTAGTGATTGTAGAAGGTTCCAGAAGGATTGAAAATGTAACTGACATTATAATAAGACATAGTACCAATGCGTTGATGGACCACTTTCACATTGCTATTACTAGGCTGAAGGTAGTTTTCCTTTTCCTGCATATTAATAATGACAGGTGGTGCTTGAGATAATTTTAACCAGATTATGGTGAACTGTAGTTCTGACTCAAAGACTTTTTTCACTGAGTTGCTTGAATAGAATAAGACTGAAAACACTTTAAAATTCATTTATTTCCCAAAAGCATTTGAAGATTTTTTCTGAGAGAACTGATGAGGTACTTGCTTTTTTCATAAATAAATAAATAAATCTTTGAAAAACTTAAAGCACTGATTTTTTAAAGAGCTTCTCAGACATTTATGTGAAGATAGCTTTTTCTAATTCCTGAAGATGCCTGCTCATAGAACTTCCAAGCATTGAAAAGTATGTGTATGTAAACAATGCACCAAAAACCAATTCTCTTCCTTGGACTTTAAAGCAGAGCTCCTCCTAATTGGCAAGATATGGCAATCATTTTAACTACGAAGTAAACACTTATATGTCTTTGGTGTTTTTAATCTTAAAAAAAAAATTCTAAGTAAGCTAAGTTTTGACTAGCATTTGCCTTTTGGTCAAATTCTGAGGCGTTTGAATCTTATCAAAAGGCTTAAAGTAAGCTTTAAATCAATCAAACCTGTTTCTTTTACTGAACTCAAGAGAGAGAGAGAGAGGAGGGAGAGAGAGAGAGGGAGAACATTAGAAAAAATGTATACTCTTCTGATTTTTGGCAGGCACGTTCTCATTTGCTAAAGCAATCAGAAGTAAAAGATATAATCAGAATTCTCAGATACCAAGTTTAGAAACCAATTAAATATTGTCAGTATTAAGCCTTCAAATTGCTTAGACAAGAGTGTCTTTTTCTAAAGCAACACTATACATTGTGATAACAAAAGAAGTATATCTAAAGATAGCACCAAATCGTTATAGCACAAGTAATTTATTTTTATTTAACAATCACTAATATCTTGCTTACTATATTCTAGGTCTTTGCAAATATGCAATCACTTAGTCCCCTTAACAATAATACTATGAGGTAGGAATCTGTGTGCTTAAACCACCATAGTCAATTTCACCCTTTGAACTGAAAGCCCTTTATAAGTACTGGGTCTTGGACTTCCAACCACAATTAGATAATCTTGAAGAAGAAAGGAGAAAACTATACCCCTCTGCATTAATTCTTTCTGTCAGATATCCCACATACATAAAAGGCATCCCTTATCTGGGTCTTTCAGCAGGTGGCGGATTTGCTCTAAACCTTGACCAAATTAGGGAGACTATAAGAGGTATGGTGGGTATGAATCTTAGTCCACAAACTCAAACGAGCTAGAAATGTGCACTAGTGCTTTGTAGCTCAACTAAGTTTCTATCTTTGAGCTTCTCTGTGTGGTCTTACCCTGGTTTCTCCTCTGTGCCTAGTCTTCCACAATGTCAGGATTCTGGGGAGGAGAAAGGAGATGGGCCATCTGCTCTAGTCAGTGGCACACACAGGTTACCAATGAGATGCCTGGTTTTCCATTTCTGAAGCCCTCTTCAAATCCTGTCACCTTTTGGCTACTTTGTGCTACCTGTGAGAGCCAAGAATCTTTTGCAAGGTTGCATGTAATGCTGTCTGTATCTACCTGTCTGGAGCTTCCACAATAGTGCTACCCCTGCCTAATCCTCCAAAATAATAATTACCTTCTCTCTCTCTCTCTTTTTCTCTCTCTCTCTCTTTCATTATGAGTTTCCTCCCATGATCTGGTGAAAATTCCCTGTAAATTCTGATATATATCCTTTTACAAAGAGCTTTCAGTGCTTTGAACACAAATCCAGAGAGACTGGCAAGTTATTTCGAGTTTTGCCCTGCCACATTTCTCCCTTGAGGCAATGAGCACAAAGCCAATTATCTGCCAGCATGGGTGAAAGGTAAAGAGGAAAATTCTGACCCAGGCACTTAAGTTTCCTCTTATAAATAGTATGCTCAGCTCAGAATGAGGGCCCTTCTAGGAGTTAAGTTGAATGTATTGTATATTAACAGATATAATGAAAGGGTTTTTTAAAGAATAGTGTTTATCTTGATATCCGTTGTACTGTCAGATCAGAAAATACTGTCTAAAAACATTGCTGTATTTATCAAGTAAAAATTAACTTGCACATTCATCAGACAGGTCTATTTTTTTTAAATGCCATTCTCAGGTAAAAGGAACCAGGGTTCCTTGGAGAAATGACTGATTCTAGGGCTGCAGCAGGCAATATACAAGGTGAGCCTAGTATACCTGGTACCACTAAAAAGTAAGAAAGTGATAAAATACATGCATGTGCAATGATGGGGATACGTGAAGGGACATAGGAGCCAACAGAAAGAGCTCCAAATGACAAATCTGGAACAATTTGAACAAGATGAATAACAGTATTGGATTATAACCCAAAATATGAAGTAAGTACCTGTGAGGTTATAGTGGTATAAATTAATGATTACATAGGTTGGAGAGAATAAACAAATCTGTGCAGAGGAAACCCAAATGCCATTTGTAGCTACTCTACCCTCAAGGTGATTGATCATAACTATCCATTCCTTAAGTGTGGGCTGCCCATAGTGACTTCCGGAAAATACAGTATAGAAAAGGGAGGAAAAGTAACTTTATAGTAGAGAAACCTGACAAATACCATCTCAATCACTTGATTAATGCAACAGTGCTATACCATGTTGATCGTATGTACCCTTTATATAGTGTGATGAAAATGCCACTTTCTCTCTGTTGTCGTCCCCACAAAACATTACCCCAGTCTCCTCATAAGGAAAATAGACTACACAAGTTGAGGGACATTCAGTACTCCTCAAAACTGCCTAGGCCATCAAAAACAGGGAAAGTCTCAGAAACTGTCACTGTCTAAAATCTAGACTAAACGTAATGTGGTTCCTTGGATGGGATCCTGGAACAAAAAAGGGATATTAGGTAAAAACTAAGGGTACTGAATAAAGTATGGATATTAGTTAATAATGATGCCTTCACATTCATTCTTTCATTAGTTGTGACAAACGTACCATATTAATGTAAGATGTTAATGATAGGGGAACTGGTTGTGGGCTAGATAAGAACTCTTTGCTCTTTACAACCTTTCTGTAAATCTGAAACTTTTCTTACGTAGAGACTCTGGTTGGTGAACACACAATGTGAGATATAGATAATGCATTACAGAATTGAACACCTGAAATCTATGTAACTTTACTAGCAATTGTCTTTAATTTAAAAAATATTAAAGTTTTAATTTTTAAAAAAACATTAATTTAGAAAACTAAAAAATAAACTTGAATTTAAAAAAGTAAAAAGTTTTTAAAAGAAAGAGTTTATCTTAAGAATTTGACTGGTAACCAGTTGGTGGGATGGTATGAGTCATCTCATTGAGTTTTCCCAGCCCTGTTATCTCAGCAAAGACAAGTCCACTATGCAGGTCTTTGCACAGTCGTGTGATGGGAAGACTTCTGTCAGTGGCAAAAATCATGGCATAGGAGAGGGTTAAGAGTTGAAAACTCTAATTTTTTTCAGTCACAGTTGACATTCAGTATTATTTTATATTAGTTTCAGGTGTACAACATAGTAGTTAGACATTTATATAATGTATGCAGTCTAGTACCCACCTGGTATACATTGAATCATTTGTTTGCTTAAATATATAGGAAGAAATTTAAAAAGAAAATTTAGACGGAGCATATTTTCTTAAATGGTAATTTTGCTTCTTCCTTTTTTTTTCTGTTTGTTTGAGTCTGTAGTAGAATACAATTTGAGAGCTTCTGTAGAAATTGTAACTGTCTTTACTTTTTTTTTCAAAACAAGCATATAAAGACATACCGGTATACAGTTATTTTTAGAAAGAAAATGAACAAATGGACAAAAAAGAAAAATCAGTAACATATTAAATTTAGGTACAAGTACTAAATCCAATTAGAAAGAATATTAAAAAACAAAAACACAACACAGAGACAAAAAAGTAAGAGAAAGCAGTACTCTCCTTAGATGGAATCACAGCTGTACAATGTTGAGACACTAATGTGTTCTGCATCAAACAGATTGTGGAGAAGACACTTATTTTGGATGCAATTTAGATTTTGGCACCATCTCCTAGCTTTCTGAGGTCACTTGCTTTTTGGTTCATTACAATGCATCAGTGTTTCTCACACCTTGTTAAATGCAGATTCAGTGTAACATTGTAAGTGAGGTAATGAAGTTCTTTTTTTGAATGTCTGTGCAGGGTATTGAGAGGCTTTTCATTTCAGGTCTTAAAATATTTAGTGAGCAGGTGGCTTACTTCCAGCTACAACTTACCACTCATCAACTATAAAGAGAAAAAAAAAACTATAAAGAGTTCAATATCAACTACTCTTACAGCCCCTTTAGGTCAATGTTGGTAGATCTGCAAGAAAAAGCCTACAATACAGTTCGTGAAAACAAAAGAATATGTGAGACATGAAGGAGCAGATATTGTTCCGATACATGTTAATATTAGACTTTTCAGCTTCTAACATTACTTTTATTGATGATTAGTAGAATTTATATTTTCTAACTGCAAATTTAACTCTAGATTTGTTTTACTTCCAAAATATTGAGGTAATATTATTATTATCAGTATTGTTATTTTTTTAATTATTAGCTCTAGTAGGAGTAGGACTTTGATGTCCTTCATTTGAATTTCCTTTGAAAAATTGACTCTATAGAGATATTTTTATTCTTAAGGTTTCTTTAGTATTTTCCTACTTATTATTGTTGATGTGTCAATAGCAAATAAATTTCTGAAACTGTTTTGTAGTGTGTGAAATGGTTATCAATAACACATATTAGAAACCCGATAAATAACAAAAATGAAGATTTGTGTCCCCTTATAAAAGATCAATTAAAATAAGAGTTACATATGTCAAAGAGGAGACTATGCAACCTAAAGAGTGTTCACAGGTGCTTGTAAACTCTTATTAGAGTTGACACTGGACACTTAGAAGATGCTATCTTCATTCTGAAAACATAGGCTCAGATTTCTGAATTTCATGTTAAGTTCTATTCCATGTTATATTGAGAAACCACATTCAAGGATTGAGGGGAAACTATCTTAAACTAATATAATAATTAAACTGTGTATTAGTGATTTATTTCCTGGCAGGTCAGAATTACTGACTTTTTGTACAGTGGGCCACTCTAAAGGAAAGAAAGTATCTTAAGAATTATAACAAATACTTCAGGCTAAGAAGAAGAAAATCCTATTCCCAGCTTTAAGCTGGCATTAAATGACTCTGGTAATACCTTTAGGTCTCAGATTCTCATCATTTTAAAAGAATCGAGGAAGAATGGGCTACAAGGTCTCTTCTAGCTCTAAAATTATCTTGTCCTACAAACACAGATATTCTTATTCTCTACAAAATAATCAGTACCATACATCATTTTGTAAAAGTCTATCAAGGAATAGTTTAATCACCATCTGCCATTATCAAATAGAAAAATTTAATTCACTTTGATCTGTGAAAGTATTATCATAATCAACCTGCTAACACATCAATTGTTCTTAATTCTTTTTTTCCAGTTCTCCAAAACAGACTTTTATCAGTATTGGAATTTAGGTACAAAATCTTTTCTATTTCAAAGAGTTAATGAAATAAAGGCTCTCTTACCAGTTTTTTTTGTTTGTTTGTTTTACAGTAAAGCAAGCCATAACTGAACTTGCATCTTATATAATATACTTTCACTTTGAGAAAGTTTTTTGCATATTCATTACTTAGTAGAGAATTTTTTTATTAAAATTTATTGGGGGGTGACAATGGTTAGTAAAATTATATAGGTTTCCAGTGTACAATTCTGTAATATATATTACATTTTGTTTTCACCACCCAGAGTCAGTTCTCCTTCCATCACCATATAGTTGATCCCCTTTATCCTTTTCTCTTCTCCCTGCCCCCTTACCCTCTGTATCTATGAGTTTATGTTTTTTTATATTTTTCTTGTTCATTTTTGGTTTCAGTTTTATGTCTATATCCTACGTATCAGTGAAGTCATATGATTCTTGACTTTTTCTGTCTGATGACTTATTTTGTTTAGCATAATAATCTCAAGATTAGTAATAAAGAAATCTTGAAATCTGTGGAACCCAAGAGACTTGTAGTATTTCTGTAGGTCATGTATTTTCAATGGGTGTGGTATCTTCTCCCAAAGGAGTAAAAGTTGTTTTTTTTGGAGGTAAAATGAAAAAATTTTAGCTATTGCAATATTTTCAGGCATTCCAAAGACCCTTTGTACATCAACAGATATGTCAGTGGTTTTAAAATTTTATGGGGAGTGCATTAAGAAAAAAATATTTAAAACAGTTTCTTAGTAGGCAATAATAAAGAAAAGATCAAATCACTGAAAAGTCAAAGCAATTTAAATGTGTATATTTTTAAACTCTCAAAAACGTATCTGGGTTAGAAAGCAGAGTGTCGAGTCCTTCCCAAAGCAAATTAAACTGGCTGAGTTATAAACCTTTCAAAAATTAGACTTATAATGAGCATGCAGACAGAGTTTTCAATACAGTGTTTCCTTCAAGGACTGAGCTACTCTAACATTCTTCATGAGCCTAATTGAAACTGATTATGGTTGGCAATTCATAATAGACTTTAGTTTCAATGATTTTTTTTGTCTCTAAAAACACTTTTGGTTCCATGTATTTCTAAAAGGTATAAGAAAATTCCTTTATAATTCAATAAAGATAGGATGTCTAAAATGTTAAATTTCTAAAAATATGTCCAACTGTCTTTTAAAACACAAACATGAGCTAAAGCAAAGTGGGGGCCACACTAGTCGTGCCTCTTCACCTTCACTTTGTGCTTGCGTGGACTAGTGAATTCCTGAGAGTTTTTCTTTCTGACAGGCTGTCTTTGAGAGGATCTTTTTAAGCAAAACCTAGGGGAAAGGACCAGTTGCCATCCTTGGAACTAATTTCATTTTGTAAATATGGTAAAGAAAATTAAGAATTTTCCTCTAAGTAAAAACTGGCCTCTGAGATTCATAATTACCCGGGAAGAGGCACACCTCTGATAGGATATTTGATTCTGTTGAAAATGTACAGGTGTGGTATATAATCAAATAGTTTCATACAGCAGCAGTTTACCTTTATGTTATTTTAAATTTTTGCTAATAACAATGGTAATCAGTTATACTCTGTAGCAAATGCAGAATGCAAATTATAATAGCAATCATACGAGCAAAGTATAAATTATAACTGCCTAATGCTTTCATTTTCATCTGTCAAGTTTTGATCATGAAAATTTTTGTTTTCTTTTGCGTTTTGCCAGTATCACTTTATATGCCGTAGCCATGAAAAAATAAAAGGAAAGAAAATATGTTTTACATGAGTTTCACAAGAGATAATCACATCCAAAAAATGTAGGAATCGAGTCGCAAACCCAAAAGTGCAGGTAGTAGAGCAAATCAAATCAGGAGAAATGGTGACATTAGTATTGAAGCTTATCTTTCCAACTCTAAGAGTTAAGAGTTATATCTTAATACTCTTATACTTCTAATTTAAGTGAAGGTAAATATACTCTAATCTTTTGCCTTCTTAATCCAGATCTTGATGAAAGAGGAACATGTTCAGTTTGTGCTCATGACTAGGGGAAAAAAAAAAAAACATGTAGTAAAGAAAATAAATATGAATACTAAGAAAAGCTATGATAAGAACTTAGCCTATATTCTATCACAGTTCATAAAATTGGATTTTAAATCTATGTAAGGGCAGAGTGATAAAGCACATGAGAATCTTGATTCTTTAGAATCTCCAAGGAAACAAAAATTGTGTAGTAGAGCAAAAAAATATAACAGCCTGTATTAAAAATAAATGACTTCATAAAATATTGTAAATAGTATTTTACATAAATCTACTAAAATTAGATGGGATCGCTTTTTAACATCTTAACCGATAGCCATGGTTTAGAAAAACAAAATAGTGATTAAAACTACAGATAATTCCCCAGCAATTTGCTGGAAATCCTCAGCAGCTCAACAGCTTAGCACAAGTTACAACAGCAATTTTAGTTCAGCAGTCAACATGGGGTATGTCAAGAGTTCCAGATTAGAGTCACTGGGCATAAGTGCACTTGTTAATTACCTGAGTGACATCTCTGGGTATGTTTTATTCTCCTTATTATTTTTTAAGGGGGTGGTAGGATTGGATGCATGTTTCTGAAATGTTTAGACCCTGACAAACTTGAGAAAATGAAAACATGCTATGGAATGGCTCAAAATAATTCACGTGTTCCAAAATATTTCCATTCCAAGATTCTTTATGTCCTTGAAGCCACTCTGGAACCCTCAGGACCCATTGGTTTTATAAACTCAGAGTTCAAGCACCTTGAACTGGGATTATTTTAAAGATTCCTTTCATCTATTATATTTATGGTCTGTGTTTCTAAACCAATTTTATTCTAACTACCATGGGTTCTCTGACCTCCTATTTTGAAGCAGAAATCAAATAGATTTTTTTTTTTACTTAATTGCATTTATGGAATACAAATTGGTCCACATTTACTCAAGGATAAGTCATCCAATCAAATTTAAGGGGAAACATATATGTATGTCGCATCCCGCGTGATGAGGGTTGTGAGGAGCAAGGAGGGCAGCGCAGGGTTAAGAAAAGACAGTAGCCATGAGTAGAGTTTAAGCGGGGCCTAAGGACCTGGACAGGACTCCCCGAATCAGGCCTACATGTTAGCTTTTATTAGTTAGGTGAGGAAGTAAAGGAGATAAAACTTGTCAATCTCAAGATCTATGAACCTATGCGTCATAATAGGAAACTGATTCAAGTCAATCACCCTTGCCTGCAGGCAGCTGAACCCTAATTCTCAGGATGTATGTACTTCCCCAAAGGACAAAATCTTTATGCATATGAATAGGTGGAGGCACACGGTTGAATCTCTTCCCTTGCATGTTGTGGGAAGGAATGCAGCCACAGAGGCAGAGGCTCTCCTTAGCTGGGGAATGGTGGGGGGCTGTGCCCACCTCTATGAACCCCATGGGTTCTCCTGTTGGTCCCCATTCGACTATGCCTGGTTTTAGTTGTCCCTCCCAGTGGGGAAATCTTACTCGTCACTGGCTGACCAGCCATCTTTCTGGGGCCAAACAGGGAGACATAAGGTGCAAACACAAAGGTTTAGCAAAGTCCCTGAAAGGGTCCGTCTCATAGACTCTCCTTGCTTTAGGGGCAAGTACAAGGAGACAGACAGGTAGGCTGCTTCGTGGCAACATATGTAACTGGTTAAACTATAAAAATTTTGAGTGATCCAGGATCACGAATCTGTTCTTAAATCATTCACTACTATAATTGGAAGGCCAGGTTATTGTCTAGTGTTTTTATTGTTGCTGTTTGTATCCCTCACTCATAATTTCTGGGCTTCCGACCTCCTCATGAAGATAGAAAAGACAAATTACTAATATCTGGTAGCAACACTTTAGATGGCAGTGAGAAGGGATTTTGTCACAGTCAAACATGGCACACAATTACATTGCTTCCTTGTACTGGTTAGGTAACTACTATGGTAATTTAATTTTTGACTCTAACTTTCATTTTATTTATTTGTAAAATAGAGTATAAAACTTCCAAGGCTGGATTTTTGTGAGATAACAGAACACACACACACACACACACACACACACACACATACTTTACAAGGTAGGGTTTTTCAGAGATAAGACCAGACATATGCATATACAGAAATGCATATGTACATGCATGTATGTATAAATAAATATATATGTGTATATATGAATACACATGCATTCTATAAATATATACATACATGTAAACACATGCTCTGTGTGTGTGTGTGTTCTAGCAAAATTCCAGCATATAGAAATAACCTAACCAAGAGAACTTCTATTGTTTTTAGCAAAGCCCCTGCTAGTGTGAAGCACTTTGTACATAATAAAAAAAAAGTTTCTTCTGGATGAGTACATTATCAACAGGTGCCTGTTCCTCCTGGCTAATACAAAACAGTACCAGGGCTCAGGACTGGATTTCAGCCATTACACATGCCTTGAGCTGGACAATAAAAATGACTGCTAGATACTAAGCTGCTCTCACTCTGGTTCTTCTATGTCCTACATCAGTAACTCTCAAAGGATGGTCCCCAAACCAGCAGCATCATCACTTGGAAACATGTCGAAATACACATTCTCAGGCTCCACCCCAACCTACCAAATCAGAAACTCTTGAATAGGTACCAGAAATCTTTGCTTAACCAGCCCTCCAATTAATGCAGAAACTTGCAAAAGTTTGAGAACTACTGACCTAAACGGCATCCCACTAGCTTTTCCACCACCAAGTGATAAGTAGTTAGTGAGAGCAGACTCCTTCCTTCTCCTCTTCCTGTTCCTTCTCCCTATGCTTCTCAACCAGAGAATTTACTGTAACATGCTGATGAGGTGTGAGGACATTCATGCATTATAAACAATAAAAAGTGTCCTCAGCCTATGTTATACGTTTTATTTTTTCTAAGTGTTTCATCTCCTACTGAATAGTGACACCAGGTTATGCTTTCATGGGGTTCACTCAAATGACCTCCTCTCCCTGTGATCTCTATTTGCTTCTGCATGAGCCATCTTCTAATAAAGCTCTACCTGTCACCAGGACAAGTGAGGCATTTGGGTGAGGGCATATATTCAAGTTGATGTCAAAGCTCTGCTTCCATGATCTGGTGTGTCTTGTTAGTTGTACAGGCTCCTCGGTTGATGCCACAAAGACCCACGAGAGGTGTAGTCATCTGGATGATGACTTTTACTCTCAGTCTTAGAAGTTTGGATTTTTTCATAAAGATGAGTGGAAGAGTGTTTCCTTAGTTATTGACTCTGACCCACCTTCATCCTTAACAAGCTGACTCTAAAGATTGCTGGGTTTCCATTTCCATTCTTCATATTAGCTCTTACCCCAGGATCCTCCTAACTCATCACTTACTTGTTATAAGGAAGAGAAAAGAAAATAAGAGAGTATGGATTTCAGTAATACAAAATGAAATAGATTGAAACTCAAGGAGTGTGCTGAATATTTCCAAAAATGCTTTTGCTAGTCAGCTGAAGAAATATGAAGTTTGTCTCCTCAACATCAGAATATTACAACAGCAGAATTTCATAAGAACTCATTTATGAAATATTTTGTGTGATAAAAAAGGAATAGTTTATAAAATAAAAATAGAAATGAGAAGTGGATAAATGCCTCCAATAGGGAAATAATGAAAAAAAAGTTCTTATTCTTTTATTTTGAAAGTGTACAATGTACTTGGTTTTGTTGGCTTTTTGTAAAAGTCTTTATTTTCTTTTCATATTTACTTGCTTTTCTCCTGTATGTTTGAATATTGATCTTGGCTTTACCAATTCTCTTTACTGCTTTATACTAAAATAACATTTTTAAAAACTAGACAGTACAATGAATGTATGAGCTACAATTCTGTAAGTTGAGTGTGGTCCATTCTTAATATTGTCCAACATTCTAGAAATTTGTGATGTTTTTTATTGCTATAATTAGTAAATTTTAGTTTGAAAGTATTTGAAAACCTGTCCTTTATAGAATGTGAAAAAAGAAACTTTATTCTTAGTTTCATCACCTTTCCTATTTCCCTATGTACCTTATGTACCCATCCCCTTCATGTTCTTCCTTAGTTTCTCAAAGAACCAATTGGGCTACCTCCCTGGATATGACCTTCAAGTTCAACCCTTGCTTTGCCCACTATCTGAAGGTACCATTTACTTATCCTACGTGTGTTTCTTCACAAGTCTTATTTCTGAGTAATACGACAATCTAACTTAAGCTAAGATTGTGGTTTAAATGTACCACTTTTCCCAAGATGATAGATAACTCTGGTGGATTAGGAATTAAGTCAGGTCAAAACTGCAATCAAAGTAAGCACAAGCAGGTTTACTGAACACTTCTAAGTAACTTTCAAGCAGTGTATCTTATCATAATTTGGGAACTGAAGGAGTTGATGCTAAATTATTTGATAAAATAAATCATCATAGAAAAAATTGATGTTCCTTCCCATTAATAAACGGAATCATCGATCAGTGTGCCCAGAAGTGTCTAAATTTCTCACTCAGATTCTTGATATTCATGTTCTGCTTCCAATGATTCTATTCATTCCGTGTCTCTACACTAGTTGCTGATGGTCATTTACCAAGATCCCTTTGGTGCATGAAAACTGTAATATTATGCAAGAAGATGAGATTCCAATCATCTTAGTATAGCCTTTATCTGATTATGGAAACTCAGCCATTTTGGTCCAACAAAATCCTCCTAGAAAATGTCTGAACTATGCAAATATTGCCACTCTTAAATTTCCACCCGTTTAATTTATTAAGACCTTTAATATACTTATCTTCCCAGCCTTTTAACAAGGGGTTTCAAAGGAGTGACTAATATGAGAATTGCAGACCATGGAGCAAGTCCATGAGGAATATCTATTTGAATAGTTGGATTAACCATTTTCCAACACTCAAAGCAGTAATTGTTAGAAATTTAATATACCTTATTAATACAAGAGAGATAGCAATATCCTCATACATCAGAGGTCATACTCTTATCCCTTTATGTTTCTATTCATATTTAGAAGCAAGTGAATGACTCCTTTCATAACGTAATACTTTTGTGTTATTTGGAGTAATAAAACTAAGAGAGAGCTCTGAGAATATTTGTTGCAAGACTGTTAAGTCCCGGAAGGTGTACTTGCCCAAGGTTACAGAGAAAATGAAAATGGTGCCAACATAGAACCTCTCACTATGTCCAATTCTCTCTTTTGCACAGTGACACTTTTCATGTTTTATTGTACAGAAATGAAAAGTCAAGTGATCTTGTTTTCCTGTCTCCCAAGGGTTATTCAGAGTGATGTTTGTTTATATTCTTGGTGTTAATGACAATGTCAGCTAATACACTGGAAATTTCCTCAAGTAACATGACAACCATGTATGTGGCATTATACATCACTTAAATTGAGAGAAAATTATGACTAATGCAGCATGCATCAAAATTAATTCTGTCATGAACTACTCTGTATGAGTCATAGAAGCCACAATATTGTATTTAGAATAATAAGACAAGGAATAATGGCATTCTAAAATTTAATGAGGTAGTTTAGTTTAAATGTACATTGTTAGTTTGTGTCAACCAAGTGCCCATTGCAAGCAGCACATTTTTTTAACAACCTTGTGCAATGGGGCTGTAAATTACTATAATTAAATTAAGCCATAACCTTATCCAGGCAATATAAGGTATTTGTACTTTGTTTCTATAATCATATTATCTGCTCAGAACAGAAACCACAATGGAAAAAAAATCAAACAGTACAAATAATCACGTCATTTGTAAGTTTTAAAATGGAAAGTAAAGCTACTTGGGATTATCCACCCATTTTCCAGGCATGTCCATCACAAACCCCTTGATTTGAGGAATTACTGCATAATACATCTGCGTTAATTGGTTGGTAAATTTGAAAGCAGAGCAGAGTGTAGGATAAAAAAAAAAAAAAGTTTGCCTTCCATAAGCATATCTACTTTCTTTTAGGTTTGTTTCTAATCTCATTTTAAGATGATAAGATAATAGAGAGATATTACTAGTTTGATTTCATGTCCTGGTAGAAATTCTGGTAGAATTTCGGGAAATTCTGATAGGATCCTGGAAACAATATAACAACATTAGCTTTGGGGGGTTATTCCATTACAGTTTTCATAAAATTTGTGTTTTACTTGGACAATTTTGTGTAGATTATTTTACTGGGTATGTACCAGTTTCCCCTGAGCATAGTATCTGAAGGGGGTGCTTGTTAATAAATGCAAAGAGGAGTTAATCATTTGTTCCATAACTTCAATCGTTTGTAATATCTGATAGCACTTGTGATCTATTTTAACCAACATTGTTTTCAGGGCTGACTTCCCACTAGACACTAATTTCTTTGAAGTTTCAGCTATGATTTATTCCAATCTGTACCTAGTACCTAGCATAGTACATAGGACAAAATAAGTGTTCAGTAATGTTTATTGAGAGAATAAAAAGTTAATTAAGGTAATGAGATGTGTTTTATTCACATATTATGATTTACAAACTCTAATTTTTTTTTCACTTTAAAGTTCCCTGAAAATTTTCTTGTATTAGTTAAAAGACTAGGTCGTCATGAAAGATGTTCTATCATTTGTAGCTTCCAGAACCCCTTTCAATGTTTAGAAAATTTGGACTTCAAATGATTTCTGAACTCATCACTGTTGCCTTGTCTAATTCATTCATAGCTCCAAAGTATTCAAAGAATGTGGATGGAAGAGCCACCAAACAAATTCATATTCATGTTTCTTTATCATGGAGCACAAATGTGATTAATTACCATACTGTGTTCCTGACCGTCTCTCTGTCTGAGAGAGACCAAGTGCAGCACAGGTCAGGTTTTTTACAACCTCGTTGTCACTGCACTTCACCCTTTAAAGCTACATGTATTGTTACAATCATACAAGAACTGGAATTGAGGCAACAGGTGTTTCTAGAAAGATATTGAATGTGTGTATATGAGATTGTGAGTTTTTTTGGTCAGTTAATATACTCGTATACTGTTCTTAAGGCCAAGGGTAGATTGACTGTGTTACTTGGCCCTGGTTACACTTCGGTCTTGTTCAGGAGAACTTCAAATGCATAATGTTGGTTGTTAAAAAGTCAGCGAGTGTTTAAAAGTGAATCAAGTGCCTTAGAGCTTCCAGTTTCCTGTAGAGGATGAGTGGATATCTCACCATTACCAATGAAAGAGAATTGAGGCCAAGTGAGTAGTTTCTAAATAGAATTATATGCATGTGGCAAGGGATTGTGGAATTTACCGCAAAGGAAAAAGTATAGAATCACGGATTTTGTTTTGTAAAGAATCCTTGTACATTGTTTACTCTTTCCTGGTTATCACATTAATAGATAATGGTTTAAAATGTGAAAATAGTCAATGGCCATACCACCCTGAATGTGCCCCATCTCGTCTAAAATGTGAAAATAAAACTGCATTTAAACACACCCAAGCATTTAGTAGTGGAGTTATGTTGCTCTGTGCATTATCCTTCTATGAGGTAAAACAGCAAGCAATTATACCATTAATTTCAGTCATGTGAGTTTGAATGAATCATGATGTACTGTTGATTTATGTTGTCACTGAGTATGTCAGACAGGAGGCTAATTTGTTTGAAAATCTCCTTTAGAATATTTTCTACTCTATAATCCCTGAACATGGGAATTTAACACGGTATTTAATAAAAGAGAACTCAATGCAATAGCGTTAAAATAACAACAACAAAGAATTGTGTTCTTATGTTTATCTTCCTGCAAATGAAAGTAAAGGGCTAGAGTCCTTTTTGTCTAATTGCTGCATCATTAAAAATCGATGATGTTCTATTAGTCCTAAAGACCATATATGATATTCAGCTGAAGCTCTAGGATATAAGGTATTTTCTAGAAAGAACTAATTTATTTTGGAAGCAATTTACCTACTTTCTATTGTTATCATTAAATATATGCCAAATTGCAATACATAATTTTTTTTATATTTAGAAATTTCTTGCTGTATTGTTTAGATTAAAATTCCTTCAAATTAGTATCTTTAGAGAAAATAAATATCAATTTTTAGAAAATGATGAGCTCTAATTAGTGAATCAAGCACTTGATAAATGCTATACATGTGATATTTATTCACTTTTCAAGTAACATAAAAATAATTACCATTATGACCATTTTGCAGAAGAGTAGATCTGGGTTACATGCCAGAGTGGTAGGGAAGGGTTTAGAACTTAGTATGATTCTAGAGCTTGAGCTGTGCTGTATGTACTGTATGAGGTGTGATAAAAAATATGATGAATGTTTAAAAAAATAAAAAATATTATAGTAAAAGACACCTTGCCATTAATCTCCCTCAAAATACTCCTTTCACTTCCAATATACTTATCCCAGCATGCTTGCCATTTTCTGTAGCAGTTCTGGAAGTCCTCTTTTGTGAATATCTTTAGTTGTGCTGTCATGGCTGCCTCAATGTCCTGCATTATTTCAAAACTCTTACCTTTCAAGGTCATTTTGACTTTGGGAAAGAGACAGAGGGTACATGGTGCCAGATCAAGTGAATTAGGTAAATGAAGATACACTGTAATATTTTTATTTGACAGAAATCGTTATACCAGAAGCAATGTGTGACAAGGGGCCTTTCCGTTGTGATCACAAAATTCAGTGAATGCTGTTGATGAATGCCAGCCAATGGAAAGGCAGGGAACTTCAATATGGCAAGCGGCTGATCAAACCTTAGTAACAGTATGTGACAAGTTTCAACTTATTCAGTGCAGTCAGTCAGGTATAAGCTATAGTTGAGAGCAGGTGTGTTTTAAAGTGTGCCATGAATCATCCACCATTATGACAATGCTATGTGTCACACCTTACTTCTGGTATATGGCAATTTCTGTCAAAAACATTACAGTGTGTCGTCATCCACCTTATTCACTGAATCTGGCACGTAACTTCTGGCTTTTTGCCAAAGTCAGAATGACCATGGTAGGTAAAAGTTTTGAATCAATTCAGGAAATGGAGACAGCCACAACAGCACATCTAAAGACACTCACAAAAGAGGACTTCAAGAACTGCTTCAGAAACTGGCAAGAATGATGGGATAAGTGTGTTCAAAGTGAAGGGGGGTATTTGAGGGGATTAATGACAGTATATCACTGTAATATATATTTTTTTTATTTAAACATTCACCATATTGCTTGATCACACCTCATAATTTAGCCCTTAGTTCTTTTGTTCTCAGATATTCTACTAATTTATTCACCGAACAATAATTAAGCTTTATCAATCAGATAATTGAAATCATTGATAAAATATTTTGATTAACAAAACATATATTTTAACTCTTACCACTTCAGAAAATAAATGCTATTAAATGTTGTTGAGAGTACCATGAGAAAGGTACTACCATGTCCTATATTTGGAGTGCAAATGGGTACAGTCTTTTTAAAGAGCAATTTGGAAATATGAATCAAGGGCTTTTTTTTTTTTTTTTACCTTGTACTTCCATAGCTAGTAACATATCCAAAAGGAATAATCAGAGATGTATATAATAATTTATGTCTAGCCTATCACCATCTTTGAAGAGAATGTTGAACAATATTAATAAATTTGAAACTTAAAAATTACTAGATAAGTTGATGCAACAGTAAATGTTCTCAATTTCAAACATGCAAATAATAAAGTCTGTAACTGAGGTTAGTGACAACATATAAAAGTCAAAAAAGTGTTGAATATTTTTATTGGCTGTATCCCTTAAACAGGAAATGTTACTTTAAAGGACAAAAACAAGAGTAACATCTGCATAAGGACATGCTCACTTTTGCCTGAGAAAATTCTATAGAATTTAGATTAAATTTACAATAAAGAAGTAGCAGCCAAGAACCTCTGGGGACCATGGAAGCCAATGATAATGATGGATTAAAAAAATGGATAAGATTCATATCAGTAAAATTCTAAGAGAATAAAGGTGAAGGAAAACCCTTTGGATTTGATTGTAATAGCTGACCTGTTACTGCCATTTATAGCTTACAAAATATGTTAATATATTTTCATGATCTTCACACAACTTTGTGCTGTAGGTAGTATCTCTAAGAGAATAGTTTCATTAGAGTCATTGGGACAGAGGTCAGATTTTTAAGAACTACTAGGTAGATAATTTTAATTGGTAAATTATATGTTTGTTCACATGTCTTGCTATCATGCTTTAGTCTACGTCATAGATTTTAAATTAATTCATTATATGCAATTTCTTTGATCTTTATAATGGGCTGTCTTTCAACCTATGTGATATTTAATGTAAAATAACCTTATTTCAGAGATGCCAGATTCAAACAATTTAATTTTTTTTTTTATTTTTTTAGTTTTATTTTATTTTATTTTATTTTTACATCCCTCACACCGTGAACCCCCCTCCCCCCATCCACCACCACCCCGACCTCACACCGAGCCATCACATTATACACATAAAATTATAGTTGGCATTCATTAATGTCCAGCCTCTGGTGTACAATGCCATGACCAGGCATCCACAGCATCCCTGAGGTGGTCTCCCAAACAGGACACATGTCCATCGGACACCCAACAAAATCCCCAAATTGAATAAGTTCCCCAAAGTAATTCTCAAAAAACCCTGAGGCCATCCTATGGTCACCAGCCGCCCCCCAATTTAATATTTTTTAACACATATACACACGCACACACATACACGTCAAATGTAACTTGTACCTTCCAACACGGTCAACTTGAGTAAAAGCAAACATACTGAATATATTTGCCTCTGGTTTCTTGGGAAGTACATTATATCGGTCAAGAAACAGGCTTGCACACAAGGTAGATGAGTTCACTAGCTTTCGTAAGCCTATTTCTTCAACAACAAAATGGAGCTAATTATGTACCTATTTATAGGGTTTTAGAATGATTAAATTAGAAAATGAATGTACAGTATTTAGCACTATGCTGACACGCAGGGAGCGCACTTATAAAATATTAACTATTATTGTTATTGAGATTATTTGAGGGAGAATTGAATCTATCACATGTTATTTTATAACTTTCGGGATTTATTAAAACCTAATGAGCTAAGTCAGAAATACGTAAAAATATATTTAGGCTAAGTTGAATGCTTGCTACATATTAAATCTTCAGATGAATTAAATGAGTCAGTAAATGTGACAACTTTAACCTATAGAAATGTCATAGAGTTGTTTCTGTATTATATACATGATAATAAGAAGAAATATACTTTGAACACTCTCTCAGTTGGGAAATACTCTTGTGGATTCGGAAGAATATAAATTGAAATAGGTTTTGTCGTGAACATCCAAACCATATTAGCAGTGCAATCATATAATTGACTGATAATGATCAAGAAGCATGTCCTCTGGGCTTAGCCTGTTAACATTATATTAACTAATTTCTGTAGTTAATAGCTAATTGTCATTTGGAACAATCTTTTTTCTGTACTTCTTAGAAATCCCTTGACCAATCCATATAGGGACTATTATTTCATATCTCTGCATCTCTCTGTCTTATACTATCTGTTACGCTAAGTGTGTCTTCTTTTTCCCCCTGATAAACTCTAACATTACCAATCTATGCATTTTCCTGGAAAGAACCTTATTACTGCCTCCCCCAGACAAACTAGCCCACCACCAATGATTGGTTAACACAACCCTTTCCTTCAGGAGGAACCAACAGAAAAGCAGCCCCTAAGACCAGTCTGAAACTTTTCTTCAGCCAAGACCACATCCATACTGAGTTTTACTCACTCCTATTTTGCTTTCCCCATTACCCTTCCCCTAAGAACACTCTAGAAATCACTTTCTCAGGAATCCCTGTCTCAGGCTCTGCTTCCAGAAAATCCAACCCATGGCAATTTTTCTGATTTCGCCAGACCAGTCCTCAGACAGAAACTCAATCATGAATATGCCTATTCCATTACCCCTTTATAATACAGAATGCATGGCATGAATTAGGTTAACTGTCTTTCTTCCCTGCAAGACTAAACTCCTTGAGAGAAGAAATACTGTCTTACGGTCTTTGGATTCTTAAAACCTTGCATAGTACCTGGAACATATCAGGTGCTAAAGAAATATTTATTGAGTGAATAACTCAAAATACATTCATTTGAATTAATATTAAGATTGAATCTTTTTTATGTACTCATTCAAATTCACAATTCATTCACAAAAAAATGTCTTTAATATAAGCCACTATTTTAAGTATAACAAGATTCTAACTTTCCTGAAAACATCTTACACTGCATCTGAAAATCAGAACACTTGGCTTTTATTAAAACTAGACCTTTTTTTAATAAGGATTTTCGTGAACTTAGTATAATGCTTAATATGAGAATACCACAGTGCAATTTAATAAACTATAACATGTGAAGCTCTGTAAATATATCTAAAATAATAATAGATAAATCATAATGAAGTGAATTGCAAATTTCACTTATGTCTAAACTTAATGAAAAAACCAAAATGTATTTAATTTTGGTTTGAACTCCAAACAACACAAGCAATATTAGTACCCAAATGTCGTTTGACTGTCACTTTTGAATATTTTAAGTGGGCATGTACTTATTTTTATGAGTGTTCCTTTGATGGAGGAAAAAGCTTATTTTTCAATCCATCGTTAAACGTTTTATTCCAGGAAAAAATAAAAACAACATTAGCATTAGTAAAATAGGAAAGCAGGGAACTCATCATTTGAATATTTTTCCAAAGCCATTTTGTTCTTACTAATATTATGAAAAATACTGTACTTAGGATTTTAAATATTTCTCTATAATTGCAATGGAATTTATATTCTATAATCATTGGTTAAATCTATACTTTATGATATTGTTATAATAAATGCTTATTAACTATAATTTATTAGAAAGGAACAAGACAACAAGCATGTCTAATGACTCATTTGAGGTGTTCTGAGCAAGTACTTATATATTTTTAGTAGTTATGGATTTGTCATAAAAAAGATGACAACTTTTTGGAAAGGAAATTATTTGATTATCACAAGCACTGTCTTCGGGGAGGAGGGTTATTTCCCTCTTTGTTTTCATCTTAGTTATACAGCTTTATTTTCTTTAGTTTTGAAAGGTGTTTTTAAATTAAAATATTGGATAAATTGAATTGGAAGAGTTGCTTCTATATTTTTAAAATCCTTTCTAATTGCAATGAGGTACAAAAATTATTGTTGTTTCCTTTTTCTTGACCATCCCAGTCTTAGAGAAGTGCCTCTTATAGTCTACGGGGAGAATGAATCACCTAGGATTTTGTTAAAATGCAAGCTCTCACTGAGTAAATGTTGAGGGTAGCCTGAGAGTCT
The DNA here is from genome assembly GCF_964194185.1 of Rhinolophus hipposideros. Taxonomy (NCBI): domain Eukaryota; kingdom Metazoa; phylum Chordata; class Mammalia; order Chiroptera; family Rhinolophidae; genus Rhinolophus; species Rhinolophus hipposideros. Next base: position 35,125,395 of record NC_138049.1, on the reverse strand, counting down.
GCTTTTCTAAGTAGTCCCCTGTCTGCAGTCCACACTTCAAGGAGCAAGATCTGAATTGCTTATGTTTTATAGTTCCAGAGTTAGTCTTTACATTAGTTCCTTCCTAATATAGGAAATTTTGAATAATTCTAAGCGGTGATGGCTCTGCAGAGTTGCTACCTTGGGCCTTTATACCAGATGGTCAGCATCGGCATTTCAGAATCCATCTCTGATTCCTTTGACGTCCCACCAGGGATGGTGCCAAACCATAGACGATTTCAACAATGACACTAACATGTTGGCCCGCAGCAGTGGTTTTATCAAACTTCAGTGAAATTTTTTGGCTACCAAGAAGGTGGAGTTGGCACAACATATAGAAACTTTGCTATGACGAGAAGACAAGATAGTTAGTGGCAGACTGACAAGTCTCTCTGCGTGAAAACAAATTAAGATGCCTTGACAGCTCTGAAAAAGCTGTTCTGTTTGGCATTTTACTTCTTCCAGTGTTCTCTGAGCATGTTATCTCAATTTCTTGTAAAACTACAGTTATTGCCCAGGAATTTCTTTAGTAGCCAAGTCACACCTCAGAGTTCTGTCAGTTGTGAACAACCCTTAAGGATTTTTTTTCTTTTTCTCTTGTCAAATGTGCCTGTAGAGTTTCCAGCCATCAGGCCTTGCATTTCAATAAAACTTTTACTTTCCCAAGGCTTTCACGTCCATGATCTTATACCATCTTATCTTCCTACTGAATAAAATAGTATAGATACCTTTTTTGTTTTAATATTCATTGACACAATAAACATTAATTAAATTCCCGCTACAGGCAAGGAAGGCTATGGTAGGTACCAAGGAAGATACAAAGATTAATAAGTCGTGACATTGCCCTCAGAGAATCTATAATGTAACAGAGAGATGAAACCCTGCGCATGGATTGCAAGGTAGAAAGGGATAAGTGCTTCAGTGAGCTCTAGATCACATACTGGGACAATTTATCAAAGCATGTGATGATTTCCAGCCCAGAGCGGCATGTGGGAGATAGAAGACACCACAGCACCGGAGCTTCCTAGCTGGACTTTGTATTTAGGGTAGTGTTTAGAGGTGGAAATGAGAGCAAAAGCTAGGGCAATCTATCGTGCAGCTGGGAAATGAGGGATGCTGCTTGTGGAACAGGAGGTGGTATATCCTCCTTTTTTTGTTTTGGTTGTGGCCATTGTTCTTAAAGTATGAAGAAAGTAGATTAACGCTAGAATTTGGATGGGTTCTATTGGAAAGATGAAGGCTTAGGCTTGTACTCACATCCTTAAGAGTCTTCTTTCGCAGCTGAATAAAATGAGGTACAAGGAGAGGAGATGACTCATGTAGGGTCAGAAAACTCAGAAATGTCAGTATTGTGTTTTCAACCTGGAATCTGGGCTCCCATTTCTCCCCTCAAGGTTAGTGATGTGTTGGATCCCATTTCCACCGCTTCACTGTAGCCAGAAAGCCACTCCTGGGGAATCAGAGGTCATCACTTCATACCCCAGGAACAAGAGGGTAAAGGGCAACAGGTTTTTATCTGGAAAAAAAATGAAAAGTATCATTTAACACTCACTTGCTTTTGCTTTGGGACTTTTTTGTACTAAACCATCTGGCTTTTATGCAACCCTTCTTCATGTATTTTTGTTTTTGTAAAACTACAAACTTTTTTTCCCCCACTCATGCTTCAGGTGCATGCCTCTTTACAAAATATATGACTTGCCACGAAAAAACGCAAATGTATAAATTGCATTTGGCTAGCCATCATATTTAATTTTTTTCTTAAATTGTGTTATTACCTCCTAGGCACTTTTTGTAGCACATTTGTTCAAAACAGATAATACATCATCATGGCTTTTCACAGCAAGGAAGGGTTTTTTAATGAAAATGCCACTTTTAATAAGCAACCTCAATAATATGTGGTCTTGGTTGTTGCAGCTAAGATATTAATGTCTTGCATTTTTTATTCTAGAATTCAGTAACTAAAGATGGAAGGAGTTTGTTTTGAAACACAATGCTAAAGAAGTTGGAAAGATAGTTGTCTTGAGATAGGACATATAGTGTATATGAAGTAAATTTTTCAACATTTACTGCATGCTATATACTATTTCCTCTCATTGTTTTCTTATGTTACCAAGCCAAAGAAGGAAGGAAGGAAGGAGGAAGGAAAGAAAGGGAAATAAAGGAACTAAAATAGTAATTGAATCAGGAAAATTATAATGAATATATTTCTACTTTTTCAAAATGTATGGATTTGTTTTCAGAAAAAGAGAAAAATGTAGACAAAAAGTCCTTAAAATCTTCAGTGTTCTATTCTAAAGAAGTTTGCCCCCACACTAAGGGAAACCTGAGCAGCTTTAAATTTACCTCTGAGAAACTTTCAAAATGTGTATTTCCATATTCTTTTCTCCCCAACCCAACCAAGTGACCATATCAACTCTTCAAGGAGAATATATAGTTGAGAAGGACAGGATGGGTAATGCAGTTTCCCATTTTTCAGAAGTCTAAATAAGAAAAAAAAGCAAAAAAATGTTTGAAGTAGGGGAAAGTTCAAAAACAAGTCATTCATTCATCCACGCAATATTGACTGTATTGGGCAACAATACCATGTATCAGGTGGTGTGAGGCAGGGGGATGAGGTGGAGAGATTGGCAGGGGCCATAGAAGAAGGGCCTCATAGCCAAGCAAGCAGATTGAATGGTATTCTCAGTCTGGGGCCCTCAGAGTACAGACATGCCATTTACTATTTGCGAAGGAAAGCACCTGACAGGCAAGAATGGATCAGATCTGAGAGCGTAGACATGCCGTATAAACTAGCAAAACTTAAGCACAGGGTTTAGTGACTGCTTAGTAAGTGTGCTAATAGTTGGCTTACAGAAAAAATGTGAGTTTCACAGGATAGAGGCAGTCTGTTTTGTTTATACTGTTCCTAGGAAAACACATGGAAATCTGGCATTCAGTTGGCACTCCTTATTTATTGACTGCCCCAACTCTCAACTTAGTAATTGACTAATTGAAGTAATTGAAGTCTTTTACAAATATTTAACAAAAATGTTTTGAATTCCTTGTTAAATATACTCTGTGATACATTTGATGGTGGTTATTACCAGTTGTTAATAAGTTATACTAAATTACTACTGAATTACACCAATTAAAACAAAAAACAGGCAAAAGCTTTTAAAAGAAAAAGGCAAGTAGGAAGTCTAATGCTACCTCAATTAAAGTCATACATCATAAAGCCTCAAAAGCATATCTTTCTTTAGGAGGGCAGAGCTAAGATTGTTTTAAATGATAGAACTTATAAGCATCTCAACGTAATGACTCAGAAAAGGGAATAATTATATTGGCTGTAATATGATAAAAACCTCAAAAGTGCATGGAACCAGATACATACATTGTCTGAAACACAGATCACTATTATATTAGTGCCGTGATAGTGAAAACATACATTTTTCATTAAGATAAAAATCAAAGAAAATGTGAATGTCTTGTTCGGGAAAGTTTTTCTATCATCCATTCTAATTACTCTCTTTTTTACTGTCTGTAGGTGGTACTCATGGTCAGAAAACCTTGTGTTTTACTTGCTGTGGGTAGTACTTAAGACATTTTGAGTAATTAATATGTATTTTAAAATCATTTCTTCATCAAAGTACTGCCAAACAGATTGTTAATAAAAGGGCATTGTATAAACAGACAGGAAAACAAGATTTATGCCTATCTTGTCTATTAACTTGCCACGTCATTAAGTAAAATAAATCGTCACAGGAAAAGAGATTGGATTACATGATTACTACAAGTCCTTTTAGATGTGTTAATAATATTTTTGTAATCTTAGTCATCAGCAGATTCACTGTATTTCTCAACTCTTTCAGAATTTTTGGCTTTCGTTTTTATAGGTAGATAAATACCCCTAATCCTTGTAGACAGGCCTTACTGGAAACTCTGCATCTTATAGCCCATGCAAAGATAAAACAGAAAATAAAAAAATTTCACAAGTTTGGAGAGTTCCATATTCTAAACAGTCTTTCTCAGCTTAAGAAAAGTTAAAAGTTGACAAATTATTGAATTACCAGGTCATTAAAATTATTTTTCCCTTATTATTATCCTAGATATATTATTTCGCTTGTGTTTCTGGCTAAAATGAAGATCCATATTATCTGCTGGACCACTGATCTCAGAAACATAGGTTGACTCCTATCTATTAGAGACAATAGTTTTGTCTGTCAGTAAAAGGTAGACAACTCAACTAATGCCCAAAGAAAACCTTTGTGCCCCTTCACCACGCTTTGAGATCCTAGAGAATAAAGAAGTTTACAAAATGGAAGCACCCTTGGTCTCAGTTAGATTTAGGTATCTTTGTGATCATATCGAAAGGTTAATGAGGATTTTATATGGCATTATATGTGTGGAAAGAAGAAAGAAAGACTCTGAGCTAAGAATTCTCAATACTTCAATTTATTTAAAAATATAATCTTTCAAGTTTGGGGGCATTAATGATTCTACACATTCCACTTACTTGGACTTAGAAAAATAGTGCACAAATAGAAATAATCTGAGTGTCTTTACAAATGTATCTGGATGAACTTTTTCCAAGCTGTCTTTCTGAAAGTAGTAGCATTTCAAGAGATATAAACAGTACTGAACAAGATGATGCATTGCAAAGGCTTAATACAGTATCAGAAGTATAGTCTATGTGCTATGAATGTTACTAATCTTAATTGCGATTTTTATATTATACTTTTAAAAAGGTGAGGCAGATTTGTGGTGAAACCAAATACAGTTTAGTCTATCTCCCACTTTATTACTATCATATGAAAGTTTCTGAAAAACCTGTTTAAATTTGTTAATTCCGCCCCCCCGCCCCATGCGAATGTAAACAGACCTCTTTTCACAGAATGAGTAGGTAGTCAAGTTTGGGAAATTTCAATTTAGTCATAGCTTATGAATAAAGACATTTCGGTTAACTGAGTATGTACTGATTTGTTACTGCATGTCTGGTGTCCACATTGTACTGAGAGCTGCAGTAAAATACAAAAAACTTGAAGGAGAATGCTAATTTTAAAAAAAAATCTATATTGTCCTTTTAAACTTAGCCTGGCTGGTTGTTTTTAGGGCAGGGTAAGAGGATTCAATGTAATATATAAATATTAGTTAAAAGTTGTAATTGATTAAATACCTCATTCAAATCAGTAATATGACAAATGGAATGTACAACATCTTTATTTATAAAATTTAAAATGAACATTAAAAAAATAGGAAGATACACTATTTTAATTTATAAGACTACTCAACATCATAAAGATGTTGACTGTTCCCAAATTAATCCATGACATTTTAATAATGCCATATAATATTTTTTTTCTAATAGTCCAAAGAAAATGATTCTAACATTCATGTAGAAAATTAAGAAGCAAAACTTCCTTCTGGAAAATATTGACATTAGGGAATTAAATCATAGCAGATATTAAAACATTTTATAAAGAATAAACCAAAACAAGAATGACGATGCATACAAATATATAAACAGATCAATTAACAGCAAATTAAAGTCCATACAAGACTAATGTTTGAGACTCAGAGAGCATTTCAAATTAGTAGCAAAATGGCTTATTAAAGAAATTTTTTTAAAAAGTCTTCTGAAAAAATTAGGTTAGATCAACACCTCAGCATACACACCCAGCTTCAAAATATAAATATAAAAAATAACCTATAAATGTACTAGCTGAAATAAGAACATTTCTCTATAATCATGAAGTAATGAAAATTACAGGGATTCAATTCAAGACTGCCACTTTCAGAAGGCACCTTGGAAAAATCTCGTCCAGATACATTCATAGAGATCCCTCTCCTCAAATGAGAGTGATAGGGTTACTTTATTTTAAGTGAAAATAGCCCAAAAGTACCCCCAAATATTTTCTACTTATACAATATTGAGTCATGCAAGAATTTGCACAAAATAAGGACAGGATAAGTAAAGCAGTCTGTATAAAAATAATATTCAGTAAGAAGGGTTACACTAATATTCCGATGTCCTCCTGTAGAGTCTTATGCCAATCAGAAGTCCCCTTCCTCGCTGTATGAACTGGTAGTTCTTCACTAATGAAGTATTCATCAAATATCTATTTTATGTCAGTCACTGTCCTAGGTGCTAAAGACACAAAAAATAAAGCTGGTTTTAGCTATTGCTAATGAACATTTCCTATTCTTAAGAACACCAATCTGTGTCTTGGAAGTTAAGCTAAAAAATTTCTGTATGCCCTTTCAATATCATAGTAGAGTGTTCTGACTGAGGAAAATTTGATACCGTAAATGGGAAGATAATTCTATTTTATTTACTAGTGATTGGGCACAGACTTTATAAATTACACATTAATTTAAGATGATTGATAAATAGTAAGTGATTTCTAATAGAATCATAGAGGTTGTGGTGCCCTGTAGAAGATTAACCTATCATATATGTAACTTACCAAACTTATTCCAGCATTATTCATTTTTTACTGAATATATAAAATTATGTATACATAATGTATACAATATATGCATTTATATATAATATTTACATAATATATGCATTTATGTAAACAATATATACCAGTATATGAGACATTACCAGTTTCTCCTATCCTCGTTTGAGCCAGCTTTATCATTCTGCTTGTTTCTCTCATTAATAAATTAAATAACCTTTGACATGCTCTCACTATATTTTTGCATGGTAATAATGGTTTTTAACTTTATTAAACTAATACTTAGACAACATCAATAAAGCCTCATTTATTTTTCCTTTTTATACTTGGGCTGATTTCCAATGCCATTGTGAGAGAATAATGGCACTGTACTTGAAAAAAAACTTGACTTTAACTTTTGCTTTATGACGATTATAAAATCTTTTAAATTGTTTTCACTGCTTTTGAATATGAATAGATAGTTGCAAAAGAACTCATCCACAGCATATTAGCCCCATTGTTTCTCAATGCTGAATTCTACATTTTAAAATAAGAACATTTTAAATTTGAGCACAAGTTAGTCATTTTTTAAAATAATCAACTGTGCCTCATCATATTAGAATAGAAAAAAATAGAATTGAAGTGAATTGAAGTATCACAGGAATTGCACACAGCCAGAATAAGGATATATATCTACAGTGTGCATTGGATCTTTTAAACTGGGATTACCATCCAAAGAGTTTGAAAACCAGTGGTTTAAAATCCTTTGCTCAAGGCTATTGCAAGACAAGGGACTTTACGCATGTAAGTTGACTCTGGAAAATATGAACTAAATGATCACACCTACTTTAACATCAAAATACTCAGAGGAAACAGATATTTGAAAAAGCAGCTGAGGCAATTGTACTTTTGCCTATATTCCTGAGTGTCCTTTACGTGGACATATTTCACTACAGGATAAGCATATTACTGAAAGACCTGCCCACCAACTCTGCTTTCCAAATCTGGTAGTTATGATGTGTTGTTTTTGGAAATGGAAGGAAAGTCTTTATAAATTCATCTCTAAGCTGTATCATTAGGTATCTGAATACAATATGACAATGAACACAATATGACAATGAGATCTAAATGGAAAATGAAACCTATGTCAAAGGGTTGTGAAATATGCATTAGAAAAATATAAACTAAAAAAAAAAACCCATTTCATATTTGAGATAAAAAAAAATGTTTGTGCTTATCTATATGGTATATTTAGGGAGTGTAGTGTGGGATACTCTGCCATATTTCATTTTCCTAATGTTTCCTTGAAGTTCACGTGTCTTTTGATCCTCTTCAATATGGAGAGTTCTGTGTAGCGGGCCTAATAAATTCAACGTATTTAAATGAAAATATAAAGCCAACCAGGAAAAAGACATCAAATGTATTTTAACATCAGAATTTCTTCCATCAAATTGCCATTCATAACTGTGGCACAGAATTTCAATTTTGTGTAGAAAGAAGAAGAGTTTGCTTAAATAATTTAAAGTTGAGCCAGCTCTTTAATTGGAAACTACTACTAGGCTAGAAAATGTGTTTCAATTCCCAGACAAGGTTCAGGATGGTAAATGACCTGCCTTTTTGTGACTGAGTTCTGTTACTGTAGTGCATCTGTCAAACGTTTTTAAATCCCAAAAGGAGCCATTCGTTTGGATGTTCTTTTAACACAGCATACAATTTTCTTTCTGTTTTCTCTTTCTGGGATAGGGACTCTGGACCCATGGGTTAGCATTGTGGATGCAAGTGGGAGGAACACGTGTCCAAATGACCTGAGGTAGTTTTAAAACTATTTTGGCCTTCCCCCAGAGTTTCTGCAGGCTCTTCCTTTAACATCTGGCCCTGACATTCAACACCTTTCAGAACAGTCTTAGTGAGCCACTATTGAGGTTGGTACCCTCAGGTATATTTAGAGATACAGCAGTCAGAACCTTTCACTGCTGTTATGGAAGGTGTTGTATTCAAGTTATTCTTGCTTTTTTATATCGCCTAATATCTGCACTATATCCTTTTCGAGTTCAAATTTAAAGGTGGTCACAGGAAGTGTTCTCAGAAGCTTTGCTGTTCAGAGTGCAGAGCAATAAGGGCTGATCAAGTGCACCTTAATGTGTAGTCTCTCCACAGGAGTGATGGTGAATGCGGCTTATCCCAAAAGGGTCAGTGAATTGAAGAGCTATCAAATTCACTGGAATGGCCCCAATTGAGCTTTTCATATCTTTCTCCTCTCTCACACAGTAGAGTTTAACTCAATGATGGGAGCCAAGTTTAAGAATGTTTTTAGGGCAAATGCAACTGGAAACTTTCCCAGGGCAAAGAAATGATGAGCTCTAAAGCCCCAGAGACATTGTTTTAGTGGAACTATTTTCTCTGTAAACTACTGATATCAGAGTTTCATGTAGGAGGGAGAAAGAGGGAAAAGGTTAAAAAATAAATGTATTTCACTAGCTATTTAGATTTCATATATATGTATCTGAAGATGTAACTTCAGCCTTTGCAGGGTATTTTTAGTAATGATCTAAAAATGCATTGCTACATGATGTGCCCCCCCCTCAGCCCTCCCCCAAATAAATGCCTAGGCATCATCTGGGAGCTAGACAGAAATGCAGCATCTTAGGCCCCACCCCAAACTCCTGAATTAGAATCTGAAATCTTAACAAGATCTCCAGATGACTCGTGTGCACATTAACATCTTAGAACCTATTGCTGAAGTGACAATGCTCTCCTGCTACTAGAATACTCACTAACCTTAATTGCTCCAAAGATATAAGTGAAGAAGAAAGGATAAGGATTTTAGAAGTTCTTTGCACACATTACAAGATTGTACCTCAGAATGGTCTCATTGATTATTTTTTTTGTACTAATAGAATATGAAAATGTCTGTTTCAGTTACACTTCAGTTATCATTATTGGGCATTATTATTTTTTAGATTGTGAAATTTGTATATTTAATCTGTGTGATATGGTATGAGGCAAGGATGCAGTTTTCATATATATTTTTTTTAAATAGTTAACTGGTTATTCCAGAATTAGTGAATGAGTAAATCTCCCTCTACGTATTGAATTGAAATACTACCTTTTTATTTCTGTTACAGAGATTTTGGACTTTGTATTTTCTCCATGGGTATGTCTTCATTCTGACATCAGCACTGTGATAGTCTAATGATGGTGGCTTTATGCTAAGTTTAAATATATGCTTTGTGGTAGTTATCTTGTCCATCTTGAACTGTGTCTATAAAGATTTCTCTCTATCACATTCTCAACTATAATGTAAATGCCTACAGCATCATATGTATATTTTTATAATAAATATAGATATAAAAGAGGCTCAGCTTTCCATATCACTTATTTTATAGACATATAGTAAGAAAAGAAGACTTGTTCTTGACACTCAAAAGATTATCATTTTTCTGACATTCTACCATATGCTGATTTTTCTTCATCATGTTTGTAATCAGGTGCATTAAAACAACAAAATCTACTGAATCCCTGCATTCAACAAGATACCAAGCCAAGTGGCATGGTTAAAAGGGATTCAAAGTGAGGAAAAATTAAGGAAATAAAATTCATGAGTTTTGCTCTTAGGGAGATTGCAGTATAACTGAGAATTTAAGTAAGGTTTACAATACAGACTCAGGTACTCTAAGGTAAAAGTACTGAATTAGAGAAAATTAAATGAACTTGTATGAGTTTTCTAGAGCTTTGGTAACAAAGGATTAGAAACTTAAACAACATAAAAGTATTCTTGCACAGTTCTAGAAACTAAAATTTTGAAATCAAGGTGTCAGGGGAGCCCTGCTGTCTCTCTTAGCTTCTGGGAATTACAGGCCCTCTTGATGTTCTGTACAACTCCAATCTTTGCCTTCATCATCACATGACTTTCTTCTCTGCATCTTTGTCCTCAAGTAGTATTCTCTCTGTGTCTCGTTTTATAAGGACACCAGTGTTATTGAATTAAGGACCCACCCTGATCAAGTATGACTTCATCTTAACTAATTACATCTCTAATAACTATAATTCTCAGTGAGGTCACATTCTCAGGTATGGGGGGTTTGTATTTCAACGTGTCTTTTTGGGAGACACAATTCAACTTATAATTAAGCTCTTTAAGGCAAAGGGATGACTCAGATGGGATTCCAGTTGGTAGTCACTTTAGATTCAGAAGAATCACACACTCTTACTATTGGCAAATAACACAAAGGAAAACATGTAAGAAGGATGTCTACACCCATCCCCACCCCAACAGGTAAGTACACATTCAATTTAATGATAGAGGGAGTGAGATCCTTTCACTGGGTGCTCAGCTTGGAGACAGTTCCATCTGTGATTTTAAGCAGAATATTAAGCAGAACATGCTATTATCAACAGGAGTTAGAAATGGTGAAGGAAGGCAAGAGTTTATGAATGACTACACAGTTTATGATCCTGGAAAACTGAAAGAGAATGCCAACTACACGCATGAATAGTAAACTTTACCCAGGACTTTGCTATATATATGTTTTGTTTTGCTTTTTTTATCAGCATAATTAATGCACCGCCTTATTATAGATCATTGTTAAGCTATTGTTAATTATTTTTCCTGTGGTTTATCTGGCTAGTTAAAACTCTATTTTGTTCCACTGTAACACTTGTATTTCTGAACAAAAGTATTTTCTGAGCCCATGACTCATCTAACCATCTGCCACTCACTCAGGAAAGGATTGCATTTACACATATACTCAGTATTTTGTGAGCAAGAAGCCAAGGGGTTTGATTAAAGTAATTAATTTTCTCACATCATCCTTAAAATGAGCAAGATACACAGCCAGGGGGTTTGGCTGCTATCGTTTAAGTCTACCCTCTCTTATTTTGTTTATTTTCATCACGTGATTGAACATAATTCTAAAAAGCAGCACACTAGAAAGGCTACATCATAAAAAATTGGACTTTGAAAGGACATAATCAAATAAATATAGACATAAGTTTTATGCTAGTTTTGAAATGAATATTCAAGAAAATGGAGATTTGGGATTTGAAATCATTCTTTAGAACAAATGTCAGAGGAAACATTACTTAACTACTGAGACATACACAAAGGGGTGTTATTCTAAATCTATTCAAACCAAAGCCTCTTTAACACATGAACAATTCATTTAATCTTTGTCATTTTCCTGTTGTTCCCTAACTAGGGACAATGTCCTCAGAAGAATAATTGCTGTGATTTTTGAAATTTGGTAAAATCCTTAGTGCTTTGGTGAAAGAAATGATAATATTTATAATTGTATGGATGGTTGGATCTCATAAAACTTTAGAAATGACTAAGTGTAACACTTTTAAAAATTGTCGGAGCAAATTCCTTCAATTTATCTTAAAAATAGAATCTCTCTTGTTATCTAGGGAAATTTGAATAGGATATTGTTTTCAATGCTATTTTTAAAAACTTTGAGAAGTCGTTTGAGTCTTTTCTTTAACCTAGACTTTTAACATTATGGTGGAACCTGATATAGGACACTTTGACATCCATATAATTGTTCACAAGGGGTCCAGTGTAATGCTTAAATGCGTGCTTCCTCATAAATGTTAGTAAGTGACTTAATTTTCCCAAATGTTAGAGTCTGCATGCTATCTTTATAAAGTTAAAAGATTCATGCTGTCCTTTATGCAGTTGATATTTACAGTTGAAAGGCCTGTAGCCTAAGCAATCTGGTTCACAGTTAGGCATTAAACTTGACATTTTATAAAGCATGGACCTTTGAGTTCTCAATTCTTTCTGCTTATTTTGAACTAATTGTGAATTAAATGGTGGGTGTTGAGGCTGTGCATGATATTTTAATTAACAGCTCTTCTTGTTATAATTATTTTCATTTGTTATAATTTTATTATTATTACTCAAAACAATACATTATTGAACAACGTCTATCTATTTTTACCCACATGTAGAAACTATTTCAGGTAATTCCTTCCCATCCCTAGCTGCATTTTTCAGCATTACCTATTAGTAAATATTTATAAGATGCATTTCAAAAATATACATTTTTGTTTGATGACCAAGTAATAAGTTCATCTCTGTATACATATAATGTGTTCTTAAAAGACCTGGAAGTGAACTGCTACATATATTCTGATAACTATATGCTTCCAAGGACAGAACTGACAGTACTAGTTTCAAATGAATCACACCAGTGGGGATAAGATTGAAAAAAAACAGAGACTAATTACATATCCTAAATCCTCATCAAGAAAGATATAGTTGACTTATGGTAATTTCAGACCAGAGATTGGTTTTAAAAAATCTGTAAATTTATATTTATTACAGATCTTGAGGATCTTAGTTCAGAGAGTATAAACACTGCTTTAGATCAAATAGGGAGAAAAACATTTTCTAACCTTAAGTCTAGTAAAAACATGATGAGTTCTACCCTAGAGCAGTTCTGAGAGCTGACTGTGCCCTGAGTTCAGAATGTTTTTCTTGAAATAGGACAGAAAACTATAGGTCACTTTGTACCTTTTTGCAGAAACTGCTCACACATGAGAGCCTGAGGCAATTAAAAATAGGGAAAAAATATATTTCCTCCATCCAGTTAATTTGCAGTTTACTCCATTTCTTCTTTTTACATATATCCCGTCCCCAGTCAAACCAGAATTTATATTTCCTTTAGCTACCATTTTACTAAAAACTGTTCTCAGAAAATACCTGACAAGAACAATTCAAAACTACTACTACTAATAACAACAGCTAAATATGCAAAAATAATTCAAAGTACTGTGTAAATGAATCATCACTCTTCTAGGTGGTACTTTATAAGAGTAAATTCTCTGGATCTAAAGAGATTCCAGGCCAAACATTCCATCAGAGGAAATATTTTGGGTGATTAGGGGTTGATCCTTGTTTTCCCTAGATCCCAATAAGTCAATTTACTCGTCCAAAACAAAACAAAACAAAAAGTAAGGAATTATTCACCAAATCTCACCTTGCTGTATCCTCTTTTCAGGCTTCTGTCCCTCTTAACCCAACAGCCAAAGACGATGAAAGTAGAGGTAAAAAATCATTTCCTCATTTGACAAATGCAGCATGTTAACACAGGTATCCTTGTTGACCCTCAAAAGGGCTGACTACTTTTGAAATAATTCTCCGAAAGTATTTATAAGACCATTCAGATACATAAAAAAGCAATGGAGTTCAAAAAAAATTTTTTTTGTTTGTTTTCCCCACTGATTTTATTCTTGAATTTGCTCTGGAGATGATGTATGCCAAGTTCTACTTTAATTTAAATTAAATGTATTTGGTAATGTGTCTGAATTTTAGGTGATCTTTTGGCTAACACAGCTATATAAAAGTATTTTGTATACAGATCCATTACTGTAGTCATCCTTTGGAGAATAACGGAAAGAATATGTATTTGACAACATTCTCAAGTCATGCCACAGGTGGCAGTTACACAGGAAGCAGAATTGCCCACAAACACATCATAGGGTAATGACCTTCCTATTTCATCTCTCCAAGAGGCTCCACCTCCTCCCACAGATTTTTCAAATCTCTGTCTCGACAGATCAGAGAAGAATTTCACCAAGAGTGTGTGTCCTTTATGTTCCATTAAGATTAAAAATAAATGAAAATGAATGAGAGGCAAGGCCCACATAAACTTATATTGAATGAGTCCTAGTTGCTTAAATTATTTGAAGTTTAGAAAGTAGTCAGAAAGAACAGGAAGCCAACAGTGAGTCACAGAGAAGTAGCCATGGAGAAAATTAAAATAGCTCTCAGAATGTAAACAGTAGCAGAGCGTCCTCCCAGCGAATAACAGGTGCAGAACTCAACACAGAGCAGTCAGCCTGTTGCCATATGGCCTCAGCCACAGCCTGTGTGCCTGGCAGCCCTGCAACACAATGCACAGCCACCTGCAGCTGCCTTCTACAAGAAAACGTGATTTGTGTCTCATTTCGGTGGGAGAATTGTGAAAATCTGTGGGAGGACTGTCAATAAATAGCTGAAAATTGGTGGGCTGCTTCGAGAATTTTTCTGCAGTTTTGTATCTTGTTGTATTGCTGATACTAGTACGAGGGACAGTTAGCTAGAAGAGCAGATAAATGATAGTTCCAGACTTGTAAATCTGCAAGATATTTTTAAGATTCAAGATATTATAAAAGAAAGAAAGAAAATATTTATGGTATCATGAGTCTGTTAAGAAAATCAGCAAAATGTCAGGTGCTTTTCCAGCCATGGTTCATCATTCTAGAATGCACAAATGTCCTCCAGGAGACAAAAGCAGTATGAATTAGTGGAACAGAATTGTGGACTTTTTATTGTGATATTGGAGCCACATAAACTCCTTGTCAATAACCAAAGTACGATGAAGTATATTAAACTATAATATACATGACATGAAAAGTTTTTAATATATGACTAAAGGTATATTGGTTCACATTTAGAGATACATGAATTTACTATTACTTGCTTTCCTAGTATTGGAAAAAAATAGAACTTTTACTGGACAAAAATTCTCTTCTGAATTTTTCCCTTTCAACACACCTATGTAAGAAAGTGCCTAATTGGGCAAATGCAAAAATATGTAGCAAGAAACAAATCCTCACCCTTGCACACACTATCATTTAGTGGCAATATTATATCAAGAGGCTATTTTATTGATGTCACTGGTAATTTATTTTAGTGCCTCTGTTTAGCCCCAGATAGAAATTCTTTTTTTTCTTTTTTTTTTTTTCTGTTTGAAGGTCTTATTCAAGACCATTCTAGTGTTAAGCAGAAATGTCAACCCCTATGGGTCATAGGACCAAAAACCAAGCTAAATAATGATGTATTTAGCCAAACCATTTTATACCCTCCCCCAGTATTTTTACGTGGGTTAAATTAAATTCTAAAGGCAATAAAGGAAATATTTAATAGGAATAGAATCACAAAGGGCCAATCTGAGAGTTACCTTGAAGGTTCAGAACCATTTTTGACTTGGTGAGCTGTTGAGCTGATTATGTAAATAGTTCCTTGTTTTAACCATTGCTAGTTCTATATCCTTTTACCTCACTAGCTTCCACATGGATCCATAACTCTAAATGTAGGAACCATGGATATTGTCATGAAGAATTCCACAGGTATATAGTATATGCTTAATGTTCTGATAGGTGGGATTTTGAAGACGAACATGGTAGGCCCTGCTTCAAGCAGCGCAAAATCTTGTAAAGGTGAGTTACTAATTGTGCTGTATTTGTGAAGTGCCTAAAGAGAGATGTTCATGAACCAAATGTTATTGAAACAGAGAGAGGACGAGCGATCAGAGACCTTATCACAGAAAGCTGGAAATACATCACACACGTGCATGTTACTGACATTGGGGAATGGCCCTACCGGTGACACGTAGGGGATTGTGGGCTGTTCCAATTCTTTCCATACGTCTGTTTTAGACCTGGGGTAACCTTGAAGATAATGAGTAACCGAGGATTTCGATACATCAGTTGAGATGCACTGGCGATCCAGAGTACATTTGGAGTGGGGGATGTGATAATAACCCCCACTGGATTTTCTCCAGGGCTATCCCAGCAGTCCTGATGATCTCTATCCCAAAATGCTCTTTCTCTAGAGCAATGGCTTTCAAACTTTAGTTTGCAGATAAATCACCTGGAAGCTCATTAAAAAGAAAAACGTCAGGCCCCACCCTTGGTCTGAATCAGAATTTGTAGAGGTGAGGCACAGAAATCCGCTTTTTAATAAGCTTCCCAGGTGATTCTGAGGTATGTTAAAGTTAGTGACAGACTGCTAGCATTTTCTCTTACAGTTTCAGTTTGGGGTAGATGGCTGATTAGCCCTCAGGTTCAGAAGATTCTCCAGGAAATGAAGTTTTAAGATTGACAAACCTCCATACAGGAAGTTATCAAATAGGGAATTTTCAGTAGTTGTTAAACTTGGCTGCATATGGGAATCAACTGGGGTGCTTACAGAAAACACCCCTGCCTGGATCTCACCCCGCAAGTTCTCATTTACTGGTCGGGCGCTTTTAGAAGCTGCCCAGATCATTCTGACCTGCAGTCAAGTTTGAACCAGCTGCATCAGAAAGTGGTTCACCACCCTTTCCAACTAAGAATCTAAGGGAGCTGGCAAAGAAAACAATTTTGACAGCAGAAAAACCCAGATGGGAATATATATTTTTTAAATATGTCAAACTTTTTTTCTTAGGTTGCATAGCATTTTTGAGACTTCTATCTAGAAAGAAAGACATTTTCAAAGAATCTTACTCTATAATGACTGAATAGCATAGATATTTCAGGGAGGTTAAGGGTCAGAATCTAGGAGCACTATTCACATCACAGTCAAGTATATAAAAACCCTGAAGCACCTAATTAAACCGTTCTCTTTTTTTTTCTAAGACATTTCTGCTTGTCTTTTCTTCACTTTCCCCCTTATTCATTTGTTCCCATTTTTCAACCCCTGCCTGTTTCCTACTTCACTTTCAGCACCTGAAAATTTTCTTCTACCATTACAAAATGATTTATTTTAGAGTCCTCAGTATTTAATTATTGCACTTTTAAATATTTTCTGGGCAACTCTTTTGAGAGTCATGGCAGGTTTCATAGTTATGTGATGATTACTTCAAATTTCTTAAAAAAAATGTATTGCATTTCTACTATATTCCAGGCACTGTTGTAGATAGTTGGGACATGTCAGGAAGTAAAATATGCAAAAATCTTACCTTCGAGGGATTTTAATTCTAGTGGACAAAGCGACAAACAATAAACAATATACTTGACAGTATACAGTATACTAGAAAGTAAGACTATGATAAGTGATTGCGAAAGAGAAAGTAGAATAAAGGAAATTGATAGTGCAGGGGCGAGGAACTTTAAACAGGGTGGTTAGGGAAGTTCTTATGGAGAAACCTAGTATAATACTGTATATCAATTACAATAAAAAAAAACTATTTGAAGGAAGCACAATTATATGAGGGAAGAACATATCAGACAATATGTGTTTTGAAATGTTAGACAACAAATTTTTTAAAAGAAATTGTTTTATTTTTGCAATAATAAAAAAAAACACAGTTTTTCCCCAATTACTCTGGGCTGTTCTATTCCCATCTCTCAATTTGTTCCATGTTAATAGATTTTTTTAAGTTAATGATTAATTTCTGCCTTAGGATATTCATTTTTGTTCATTTTCCATGGAGCATTATGAAATCAAAAGTTCACATGGTTATTACCGTATTGCCATTGACAATGTCTTGGCAAATGTACATTAGCCTTTCACCAAACACATTGATAATTTCCAGCATCCCAAGGCTGTGTGTGTGTGTGTGTGTGTGTGTGTGTGTGTGTGAGTGTATGTGTGTGAAACATACACTGCCGTGGATCCTAATGAGACCTGTATCACAACCAATTAGACACCTGCAGTAGAATCGCACTGTGTCCCCAAATGCTCTTTTCCTCTGCTCATTAAACTGTTCAAACAAAATCACCTTATATCAGGTCAATGCAGTTTTTGACTAGACCAGTCAAAACTTGCATGTGAGATTTACTCTTTGGCTTAAACCAATGTTTGGAAATGTTGGACAATGAAAGCATCTCCAAACAAAATTTAATTAATGGAGGAATCCCAATATGTATTGAACTTTGTAAGGGGCATTTTGCTAGACTTTGCCAAAATCTGATACAATTTGATACACAGGGTGCAATCTGAGTTAGAGTTACTTTACATGTACTCTAAAAAGCATCTGCCTTCTGTTTTAGTTGTACCTTGGGAGACTAATTGTGATTAGATTTTCACATTAGATTTTTCTGGTAATTATACGTTAAAGCCCTTAAGTTCAAGTGAAATTCACAGAAGTCACAGGTGATGCAACCAAATTATTGGTCATGAGTGTATAAGTAACATTGAAAATAAATCTTGTTACATCTTCAGTAATTAACAGTGGTCCTTTAGGGAGTCACTCCAAATCTCCCTAAAGAGGGAGCAATAATATGAAACCACATTTAGGGCAGAAGAGTAGTTTAATTTATAGTTTATGTCTTTTTTAAATTTGTTATAGTAACTGATGAGCTCCAAATATAATGCATTAAAAAAAATCTGATTTTATTCCCAGAGCTTATTTTTGGTTTACTAGATTTATCCCCAAAGTACTCCCAACAGTGACTTCCATGGTAAGGCCCTTCATTAGCAATAGTAATCAGTTGTCTTATCCAGGCTGGGAGGGAGACTTGCTGATGGCAGAGCAGAGGAGGGGGAGCCAGGCCTCCGAGGGGCTCCTCCCTTCAGCCGTCCTGTTCTTTGCTTCCTAGACAGCCTTAACTTAGTTCGCAAGGTTCACCCAAAGTGGTTAGGTAGCTAAATTTCTATAAAACAAATATTCTGAAGAAAAATAATCACGTTGGATTTAATTCTGGATTTTAGATACAATTAAGTGTCAAATTAATTCTGCTTCCTTATTGTCTACTATCTTCCATTTAAAAACTTTTGCATAAAACTTTCTAGGAGATGCAAATAACACTTGATTTAATATAATTTAAGACACCTTACTAAATGGACCACTGTTTTATGTCGTTAAATATGTGAAGGGAGGAACATGGAGAAAAATATACTCAGGCAAAATTTATTTTAGATTTTCAAGGAATATGATCTAACATACACAGGTTAGATTTTCCTTTCTTCACAAAAGTTTTTGTATCCTGAAAGGTAAGTTGTTTTTTTTTTGTTTTTTTTGGTAATGCTTTTTGTTTTTTAAGGAGCCCTTATTTTATTATATTAAATTTATCACACTCTCTTTGAAAGCAGACAAAAATTCTCTCTGCATGTTTTAAGTTGACCATATTTGTATAATTGGCAATGTAAAGTCTAAGCCATTACTGTAGTAATCAGTACAGACTCCAGTAAAAAAGAAAAAAAAAAGAAAAGAAGGAAAAAGGAAAGAAAAAAAAAGCTCACTACTTTAGATTCTAATGTATATGAAACTGAGGTTATTTTCAGTTCTGTATATATGCTTCTTTCTATCACTGATCATCTTGACAGTATTGATTTGTTTGAAAGCGGATAAAAAGACTGAGGGCCATAGGGAGATTATCACTTGACTTAATAGATATAATATATATATGTACATATAATATATATACATACATATATATGTATATATACATATCTTTGTGATCTTAGGTACTTTAGAATACTATTCACTTAACAAACACGTAGGAATTCCTAAAGGAAAGTAAATTCTTCTTGTTCCCCCCCAAAAAGTAGAACAAGGATGGAATTAGCAGATGAGGGGAAAAAGTCATTGAGACAGATGTGGACAATTAACTGGGAAATACTGAGCAGAAAATGAGTGAAATCACAGGTACAGTTTGTGAGATCAGTGAAACAAAATCAGAAAACTAATTCAATTTCTTGATAAGCTAGCAATGGGACATAACAAACAAACTAAAACACAGCAAAGAAAGCACAGTGAACAAAAACAGGAATATAAGAGAAGAAGAACTGAACCAAAAAAACAGGTATGGAAAAGAAACACAAATACAAGAGTAATGATAAGTTTTTGGTAGATGAACAAGGAAACAAACTTGACTAGAATATTTCTTGGTAGGGCATGATTCTGGCTGGCAATCAAGGGAAACTCATCATGAATTGATGGAAATTTATCTGGGCTTAATAATTGGAGTTAGGATTCCAGGATAATGAAAATAGCACACAAGAATTACACTATTAGCATTTGTAAAATTTGTAGGTGTAAAAACTATGAGTCAGATTCTCATATTTGAGATGTAGAAATCATAACATTAATTTCTCTAGCACTCTTAAAAGCAAGGTTACTGTAGCTAAGGAACACAAAATTTCTAAGTCAGCATTATCATCTCTGCAGATTTTGAAAGTTTAATGCAAGTTTCCAGAATCTGATTTAAATTAAGAATGGCTACATTGTTGAAGAATTAATAAGTGTCTATACATAAGATAAATTTCATATCTACAAATAGAGTATTTAAAAATTTCGAAGGAAGTTAAATAATAGATATGAATGTCAAAAATTCTAGTTTACAAAAGACATAAGAACAGATCTATATTCATACATTAATATTTACCTGTCTCACTAATGACATGTAGAACATCAAAAGAGGAGAGATAATATATAAAATATTTTGAGCTTTTATTATATACTCAATACCATACCCGGTTCTTCAAGGGTATGAACTCATTTAATCCATACGACAGCTCTATTGGGGTAACTACCGCTGTACAATCAGAGGTGAGAAAACTGAGGCTAGAGTGTTTAAGCCAGTAAACACTTGCTTAAGGTTACAGGTAAGAAAGCATCAGGTCACAGGTGCAAGCCTGTCTGCTGGTACTAGGATTTAGGTTATCAACTACTACATTAAACTGTCTAGCCAGACGGAAAAAACAGAAAGGCCAACAAGAAAAGGAATCTTCCCTATGTATTCTCAAAATGTGAATTTTCATTTCTAGGAAGGAATGGAAAGAGACTCAATGGCAGTGTGAGCCCTTATTTTTGTTTTTCCTCATTGATGCTTGTGATCTTATTAATAGCGTACTTGACGATGATATCTGTGCTAATGTGCTTTGTGTTCAATATATGATGAATTTCCTCCCATTGACTTTTGTGAAGCTACCAAAAACTACTGCACAGAGAATTTTCTTAAGAATTATGAGTGGATTATTAATAATTTCTAGTAATTATGCAATCGTTTAACATTTATAATATTACCGTAATTTTGCCATGCTAGCAACCACTTTCACAATTTCTTTTAAAAGGTGATAGTGTAGAAGTAGTCTTACAATGTATTGCCACTTGACTTGTGCATCAGAATATTTGGCAACATTAACAAGGGCCATAATAAAGGGAAACATCAAAATTGTGAACAAAATTGTAGCACTAGTTTTGTGGGTCTGCTAAGTCATTTTACCTCTCTGAATTCATATTCATTCTTTACATAAATGGCAATCCCTACATACTTCAATTCCTGTAACTTGATTATCATATTTCAACAAAGAGAAAACTGGAAATGACATAGTTTGATCAATGAAGATACAATGAAGATTTGAATGAAATCACTTCAAATTCTCAAGATGATAAATGGGTGCTTTAAACCCAAACTATTAAATATTCAGTTTCCAATTGTTCACTGCTAGCATATTGAAAAACAATTGACTTTTTTTATATTAAATGTGTATTCTAGATTCTCGCTCAACTAATTCATTATTTCTACTAGCCGTTTTTTTGTAGATTTTTGAGGGTTTTTTATATAGACAAGCCATGGAGTCTGTGGATAGTTTTATTTCTCTGTTTCCAATTTCTGTGGCTTTCATTCCCTTTTCTTGCCTTATTGCACTGGCTAGGAATACTAGTACAATATCAGGCAGGAGTAGTAAGAGAAGACATCCTTGCCTTGATCTTCATCTTAAGAGAAAAGTATTCAGTGTTTTACCATTAAGTATAATGTCGGTGGTAGGTTGTTTTCTAGATATTCTTCATTAGGTTAAGGCAGTTTCTTTCTATTCCTAGTTTGCAGAGAACTTTAAAAAAAATTATAAAGGATGTGAGTTTTGTCAAAAGCTTTTTTCTACATTTATGGAGGTGATCATATGATTTTTATTCTTTAGACATCAAATTGTGTTTTAAGTATTTATTAATAAAATAACAATTATGTTAATCATTCATTTGCATTCATCTCCCTAAATATTTATTTGCCACCCTGGTATTTAAACACCATACCTGGTGTATAGTAGATAATTAATAAATATCTATTCAGTGACTAATACATGAAAGCTGGACGCTGTGCTATATACTCAGAATTCTACCCTCTCTATAAGTACATTTCTTATTTCTGCAATGCATTTTAGGTTACAAATAAACAAAAAGGGTTAATTATGCTCAGGAGTAATTGATGGTATGAGTTTCTTCTTATCACCTTGAAATTAAGACTAGGTAAAATATTTTTTATATGGGCTCAATTATCTCCTGAAAATGTTCAGTTGTAATAGATGAATTATGGACATTGTGTATGTGCCATAATAACAACTACACAAGCATAGAGATATAGTGCTCTTTTTCAGCAAATGAATTATTTAGAATTATGTGTGTATGTATGTGTCTCAACATGTATATATATACATTTTCCTATCCTTAAAATATTTTTTACCTTCTTCAGTGAGCCACCTTGTTTAGTTTCCTAATCACCAATAGAAAATGAAAACATATCTTAGATAGTGTCCTTTCTCAATACTAACTCCACCAGGTATTTTAACTGCTTCTTGTCCTTCTGCTCTCTCTGTTTTATCCTCTGCCATACAATTCACTTGCTTATGGTGGCTTTTACTGGGAATAATGGGGATAGTTTTGTAGAATTGCTTTAAACCATTAAAAGATAGTTTTCTGACCTAGGGTTCACTGCATAAAGTCACTATCATATATAATGGATTATTTATAAAGTTATATTATAGTCTCTAGTAAGAATGGTGTTAATGTGAACTGTTTCTACATAATAGAGAATATGAGATATTTCTACTAAGTCACACATATGTTCTTTATTATATGTAGTATGACATTCAATTTTGTTGTAAGGGTTTTACATAACAAAATTTGAAGAAATATGTATCCTGCAATGGTAAGCATTCTTTCATGGGGAGAAATATTCATAATATGGTTTTGGATGAGTCTGTGCATGGGAATAAATATAAAATGATTCAGTAAATGGAGTATAGCCATTGAATTTGTTCTCCAACTGGGTACTATGATTTTCTTGTCAGCTTATAGTGTCACCTGCTTAAGTGATAAAAAACCTGTGGTTTCCTCTTAGTTTCTATTACAAACAGAAACCTAGAAAGACACAAACTACCCACTCCTAATGTAGAGTACCTATAACACTGTAAACCATAGCAGGCAATAGTTTGGCTATTAGTGGATTAATTTCTCAACTCCATAGTAAACTGTCCAGAATATGTGGAACAAATCGAAGTGTATGCATTTGAAAGTCTAGGAATGACATATTATGTTTGGAATGTTACATAAATGACTACTCATTCAAAAGAGCTTAATAATATTTTTTTGCTTGGCAGTTACCACTTTTTCAGATGTTGTACATGGAAGAACTGTAAGTCTGTCTTGACCATATGGTATTGATATGGATGAAACAAGATCAATAGGTATTATAGTTAGTCAGTGACTTGGTTATTAGAAAAATAAATTTAAAATTATCTTACTGACAAATAAGCATAAATTTTATCAGATATGCTCAAATTTGTTTACATGTTATAGTGTTTTTTATTGGTTTTTTTTTTACAAATACAAATAAGCCTTTCCTAATAGAAACTTTATCAAATGCTGGAATTATGTATTTGCTTGGGAGAAATTTTACTGTTCTACACAAAACAACATTACACAACTAATTTACTATAGCTTACTGTTTAATATCAAAGGCCACTGTCATCTTCACAAAAATCATGAAAGTAATGTATTAATACTAAGTGTTTTATGTGAAGCTCATTATACTTACATGTCTTTGTCTACAAACTTTTTTTCTTTTACGAAATTTGTACATGTGTTCTTGATTGGTGCCCCAGAAAAGCTTCAAGAATTAA